>NC_057807.1:129829503-129869406 GCF_018294505.1 Triticum aestivum | reverse complement strand
CAGCTCATAGCAATTCATCATATAGCAGCAGCAGGAGCAGCTTGTAGCAACTCATCATATAGCAGCAGCAGCAGCTCATAGCAATTCATCATATAGCAGCAGCAGCTCATCGCAACTCATCATATAGCAGCAGCAGCTCATAGCAACTCATCATATAGCAGCAGCAGCTCATAGCAATTCATCATATAGCAGCAGCAGGAGCAGCTCATAGCAATGCATCATATAGCAGCAGCAGAAGCAGCTCATAGCAATTCATCGTATAGTGGATCAGAATGAAAATTTGGCAAAAAATCAGAGGAGATCCTCACCTTGTTGTATGAGCTCATCCTTCAACAGCACCTCAAGGCCATGGCCTGGGACGAGGGGAGGGGAAACAAGGTGCCTTCTGCCGCAGTGTGGCATCAGCCGTAGTTGTGCAGCGCCCGCTGGAGTAGTGCATTGGACGAACCACAGTGGAGCAGCTGCTGGAGACCATGAGAATGAGGGGCGGCGCTAGAGGGAGGAGCAGCCAGGGAGAATTGCCCCTACCCGCCGGCCATATAGCCTAGCTGTACATAGCATCATCGAGGACCAGGCCAGATGGGACCAGTGGTGACGGCTCGTTGGAGGAACCCTAGTGCTGAAGGCAGGGGATCGAGGTAGAGGGAAAGGGGAGAGGAGATGCAAGCGGGCAGGGCAATGAATGCTTGTGTGTTTGTTTTTACTTGAGGGTCAGGTGTGACACAGGCGTCAGCAGTTACATTTTTGGTGTAATATAGGCAGACAACAGAGTCATTTCACTATTCCCCTTCCCTTCAATTTTTAGTGAGGTTTTACCCGAAACACCCCCCTCCAAAGCGAAATTAGTTAAGCCCAAGCCCATAACTCAAATATGACTTCTTTACATCTTTTATGGCTTATTTTGACAATATACCCTGAAAAGGCAGAATCGAACTGGCCCTTAACCTGAAATTCAATTGTGCATGCAATGATGAATCACTCCTACCTGCTATCTGTATATTTAGGCATCATCATACATGGCATAACCTAATACATGTGCATTCCATTGTAGAATCTAGAATATGCAATGTTTATGTTAGTTCATACGTTGCACATGATGTTTAAATGCCCCTTAAATCTGGTCAGTCAAGTGATGGTCTTTAAGCCTCCTTCTTTGCTTCTTTTCTTGATATGTAAGATTTGCTCACACATCTGTTCAATTGCTTGTTTGCATCAGCCAGCCATACTAGGACTGTTTGCTTTGATTACTTGTTGTTCTTGATCTAACACTCTAACAGAGCTTGTCAACGATTTAAACACTAAGGGCTGTTGTACTGGGGCCTTGTCTAACTCATAGGTGAATAAAGGTTTGGTTGTACACTACAGTAGGCTCTCCAAGAGTACCTGGAGATCCAGTTCGAAGGTATGCCTAGTTTTTACATAGTGCAGACATAGTAAATGCTCATTTCATTGTGTGCAAGTGCAAGAGATGCGGCATGTTTCATTATGTGGTGTTGTTTTGTTATAATCTCATCCTTTTGTGTTCACAGACTGGAAAGTATGCATATTTATCTTCCAAGGAGACGAGTAACTAGTTTGTGTCACCTTGCAGAGGGGGTGCAATGAAGATAAGATTGAGGATTTCCAAGTACAAGATGTTAGGAAGGAGCCTTGCAAGAGAAGTAGGAGCTGCGCTGAGCCTCTTCAACCTGCTAAGGTAAGTCACTGTATGCAACTCAACAGTTCAATTCCTTGTTTGTTTCAGGCATAGTTAATTTTCTCTTTTCAATTGCTTTATTTGTCCTCACTAAATGAGATGCCCAAATAATTATGCCTGATGTTCGGTACTTGTATCACTATTAGTTGACATAATTAAAGGCCTTACCATTTAATTACTCTGCCGAAGTGTGCCTGAAGCTTTGAAGTCTATTAACCAACTATTATTGCATGAGGCTCACAATCTAGTTTATACTATGCTAATGATTGCATAGTTTTGCCTGCTATAGTATGTTTGTATGAAACCCTCTGCTGTTCATTATGCTCCCTAAGACTTTAATTGAGGTACAGAATGGCCAACTGCTTGCTTACTTATACGCAACGTGTTGTCTAAATTTGTAACTTGTTTGTGTTTTCGATTGGGCCCCAACATCATGCTCCTCTGGTGAGCTAAGAGGGATTTCTGTATGCAGGCTGCACAGACTATCTTTTTATAATTTTTAAAATATCACCTGCTTATGCTTCATGACGTGTAACATTTTTTTTTGAAAGTGACGTGTAACATTATTGTTAGTCCTGTTTTTCCATGTAGTACAAAATAGTGTCTTGTTCGCTTCACTGTTGTAACTATATTTTTGCCCTAGTCATGTGTACTTACAGAAACATTTCAGGATGAAGTGACATCAACACAAAAATCTGCGAGCAGTGCGGCATGGCCGTTACCGAATGATTATGGATTGGAATTGGAATGTGCTGATGTTCTCGAGCGTCAACTAGAGGTGGCAAGACAACGTGTACATGATTGTCAACGTATAATCAACAAGTTGAGACTGGACATGCAGGTATTAGATGCAGGAGTCAAAAAAATGAAACAAGACACCGAGGTAACCATGAAGGAATTGGAGATTTTGCAGACTGAAATTTGTGCTATCTGAATCCGGCCAATCCTACTTTCTGAAGAGATTATAATTCAAATGGAGTTAAGTTGATGCGCGTCCATGATGTATGAGCCGTATTTGCCCAGTGTATGTAATTTGTTGTTTGTGTATGCTTTATTATCACCTGTGCCGTACCATAATGCCCAGTGGGTATAATCGGCTGTAATTTCTTTATTGTATAGTGTAGGATTATTCGACCTTTCTATGCCTTGATCTCTTTGTTGCATAGTGTATGCTTTTTAGAGGTGATAGTATTGAGTAGGATAATTCTTTGAATATGCTATATCGTTCAAACGGGGGCCAACTCGCCCGACCATGGGCCTTCTATGTCTCGTAGGATCCATGGGCCTTCTACGTCTCGTAGGATCCATGGGCCTTCTACGTCTCGCAGGATCCATGGGCCTTCTACGTCTCACAGTGTCCATGGGCCTTCTACGTCTCGCGGGGTCCATGGGCCTTCTACGTCACATAGGATCCATGGGCCGCTGACTCATTTATGGGTCTTGTACTGGCCATTAATGGGCCGTAGACGGGCCTATAATGGAAATCGTACGTTTTATTGGCTGACCATAATGGGCCGTTAATAGGCCGTATTTGGTGATGCTATGAAAATGGCCCAATAGACTAACAGACCACAAACGGGCCAACTGTAACGACGGGCTGAATTTGGCCCACAAGCAGAAAATGACAGTAAGGGGTCATAAGTAACCGAATGCTGCAAATAAGCCCAAGAATAAATGGGCTCTGAGAAGGCTGAAAGATAACATGGGCTGTAAACGGCCCAACTGAATAACGGGCCCTTAATGGGTATAAAGCGATACACTGTTCATTACGGGCCAGTTTCACCATGGGCCATTAATGGGTCTAAAGTAATATACTGTTCATCGCGGGCCAGTTTCACCACGGGCCGTTAATAGGCCAAGAGTTACATAGGGCCTCATATGGGCCAAAAGACATCATGGGCCGTACATGGGCCAGAAGTGAAAATGGGTTGGAATCATATTGGATGGCCATGATGACGCTACTGGGCCTAATTCGGATAGGGTGTAACGGGCCTTGGGTTAGCAGGCTGTAAATGGGCTATATGCGAACAGGCCGTTAACAGGCTTTCCATGGGCCGGCCCGTCACCTTTTGACCTAGTCAAATGGGCCGGCCTTTTCACAGGAATGGGCCTCTGTTGAGCCGTGCCACGTGTCGACGTATCATAGGCGCCTTCTGTCCAATGAGTGGATGACATCTATCCCAACAATGAGCCGACACATGTTTCCTCCAGCCAATGATGATTTTACACGTGGAAAATCCCCATTGGTCGGGGCTGTTAACGGGTTATCGGATCCAAAACCCGACCCGATAGCTTAACGACGTTCCGTTACGGTGGATGCCACATGTCGGTCACCCTTGACGAAAGCACTTCTGTGACGCGCGATTTATCATCATGGAAGTGGACACTTCCGTGATGATAATTTTGGTAATGTCATCGAACACTTTTACGATAGCAGAGGTATGACTATCTCGATTCTGTCATAAATTTGTCATGGATGTACATGCATGACAAAAAACGCGACCTACTGTGACAAACACGTATCATCACGGAAGTGTATTTTTTTTGTAGTGATGCTCTCGTGCACCAAAGTTGGTTGAAAAATCATTTATGTGTACTTGGGTGAATTTCTAGGTCCCATTCAAGAAATGGGAATGGAATTCAAACATCTGGGCGTCGTGGCTCGGCCGGAAACATCGAGAAACTTGGTTTTTAAATTCTTGTAAATCCAAAACTCGTCTAATAATCATGAAACTTGGCATGGTGTCATGATATGGCACCAACATGTTGTGGTAATTTTTTGTCTAATTTGTTAAGGCGCACACATTAACAACCAACAAAGTTATTTTGGAACAAGTGCTGTCACGTTACAATCGGAAACACAAGTATAATTGAAACTATGGGCGTTCTACTTACCATTTATGTGCCGCCATGCGTCCTCTTTTTTATTGGCTAGGAGGCGCCATGTGGGGTAGCTATTTGAGTACGGAAGGCATGCGATCAGACCCGTGCATGTGCTTATCGGGAGGAGAGCCCTTTGACCCAATCCGCCACACACCTATCTCCCAACGTCTCCATTAATGGTGCCTGAGCCCCTATTTTATGGCGTGGCTATGTCTCACTCGACTAAGATTTAACAAGAAAAAAGAAAATTTGCACAGATATTGATGTAAGATCTGACGGGCATATATAGCATCGACTGCGACTTATAGCAAGACTGATATGAATATATAAGGAAGATGATAGTGTATAATAATTGTCTTACATATTTAGGAAGATAACTAAAATGCCACATGCGGCAACGCCCGAAATACACAAGGGAAAAAGAAGAAGGAAGACGTAGACAATGATCTGGCTCGCCGATCTCTACTTTCTTGATGCGTTGCTGCAGGACGCGGAGACTAGTTCTCACGGCGAGCGGCGATGAACTCTTTCTTGTCCTCAATACAATGCTTGAGAGCATCCACGAATTCCTGCACCAGCCTTTCGCGCTTGATGCGGAGCATGGCATTCTCGTCCATAAGTTTCTTGACGATGACGCCCGCCCTCTTCAACAAGGCAGTGGTCTCATCGTGCTGCTTCGTTCTTCTAGCGAACTTCGCCCTCAGCAGGTCACACTCGGTGCGGAGCTTCGCCTTGCCCTCCCCTAGTCCTCGGATGAGGCCGGTAGCATTTTCTAACGAGGCATTTGATACGTCTCCGATGTATCTACTTTTCCTAACGCTTTTCCTCTTGTTTTGGACTCTAATTTGCATGATTTGAATGAAACTAACCCCAGACTAACGCTATTTTCAGCAGAACTACCATGGTGTTGTTTTTGTGCCAAAATAAAAGTTCTCAAAATGGACGAAACTTTGCGAGGATTTTTTATACAATAAATAAGAATTTCTGGAGCCAAGATCCACCGGAGGGGGGCACCTGGGTGGACACAACCCACTAGGGTGCGCCCCCTTCCTGGTGCGCCCAGGTGGGTTGTCCCCACCTGGTGGCCCCACAGACCCTGAAACCGATGCTATAAAATCCTATTTTTCCAGGAAAAATCAGGGAGAAAGAATTATCGTGTTCCATGAGATGGAGCCACCGTCACCTCTTGTTCTTCATCGGGAGGCCAGATCTGGAGTCTGTTTGGGGCTCCGGAGAGGGGGGTCTTCGTTCTTCGTCATCACCAACCCTTCTCCATCACCAATTCCATGATGGTCCCCACCGGGAGTGAGTAATTCCTTCATAGGCTCGCTGGTCGGTGAGGAGTTGGATGAGATTCATCATGTAATCGAGTTAGTTTTGTTAGGGCTTGATCCCTAGTATCCACTATGTTCTAAGATTGATGTTGCTATGACTTTACCATGCTTAATGCTTGTCACGTTGGGCCCGGGTGCCATGATTTTAGATCTGAACCGTTTATGTTATCACCATTATATCCATGTTCTAGATCCGACCTTGTAATTTATAGTCACCTACTACGTGTTATGATCCGGCAACCCCTGAGTGACAGTAGTCAGGACCACTCCCGGTGATGACCGTAGTTTTAGGAGTTCATGTATTCACCATATGTTAATGCTTTGTTCTGGTTCTCTATTAAAAGAAGGCCTTAATATCCCTTAGTTTCCAATAGGACCCCACTGCCACGGGAGGGTAGGAAAAAAGGTGTCATGCAAGTTCTTTCCATAAGCACGTATGACTATTGAAAGGATTGAGAAGAGGTGTCTAGAGGGGGGGGGGGGTAATTAGACCCTCAACAAAGAAAAACATCAGTTTTTAAGTTCTTCAAGTTAAGGTGGAATTTTAGGACAAGTTTAAACATTCACAATACATTTCAAGCAAGCATGGCAAGAGTATATGAAGAGCGTAAATTAAAGCATGCAATTTGCAAGAAAGTAAAGGGATGGGATTGGAGTGTGCAAACACAATTGGAGACATGGAGATTTTTGGTGTGGTTCCGATAGGTGGTGATATTGTACATCCACGTTGATGGAGACTTCAACCCATGAAGGGTAACGGTTGCGCGAGTCCACGGAGGGCTCCACCCACGAAGGGTCCACGAAGAAGCAACCTTGTCTAACCCATCATGTCCATCGCCCATGAAGTACTTGCCTCACTAGGGTAGATCTTCACGAAGTAGGCAATGTCCTTGCCCATACAAACTCCTTGGTTCAACTCCACAATCTTGTCGGAGGCTCCCAAGTGACACCTAACCAATCTAGGAGACACCACTCTCCAAAAGGTAATAGATGGTGTGTTGATGATGAACTCCTTGCTCTTGTGCTTCAAATGATAGTCTCCCCAACACTCAACTCTCTCACACAGATTTGGATTTGGTGGAAAGATGATTTGATTGGAAAGCAACTTGGGGAAGGCTAGAGATCAAGATTCTTGTGGTTGGATTGGAATATCTTGGTCTCAGGACATGAGTAGGTGGTTCTCTCTCAGAAAATGAATGATAGAAGTGTAGGCACGTTATGATGGCTTTCTCCATGAATGAAGAGTGGGTGGAGGGGTATATATAGCCTCCACACAAAAACTAGCCGATACACACAATTTACCAAACTCGATGGGGCCGAATCATTAAACTCGGTCGGACCGATTTAGTTCAAAATGTGAACATTAGGATTCTCGGTGGGACCGACATGATCAACTCAGTGGGACCGATGTGCTAGGGTTAGGGTAAAACCTCAACTCGGTTAGACCAATTACGCAAACTCGCTGAGACCGATTTTGGTAATAAGCTAAACAGAGAGTTAGTTAGGCAAATTCGGTGGGACCGGTTGCACATCTCGGTGTGACCAAAATAATTGCAATATGCAACAGAGAGTTTGCAAGCCCATCTCGGTGAGACCGAGATCCCATCGGTGAGACCTAATTGATTAGGTTTCTGGCAGTGGCTATGTCAAGTGACCTCGGTGGCGCCGGATAGATCAAATCGGTGGGGCCGAGTTTGACTTTTGGTTTGGGACATATGTGGAATGAGAAAGTGGTTGAAGGTTTTGGAGCATATCACTAAGCACTTTGAGCAAGCAAGCCATTAAGCAACACCTCATCCCCTTTTAATAGTATTGGCTTTCCTATGGGCTCAATGTGATCTTGGATCACTAAAATAAAAATGTAGAGTCTTGAGCTTTGAGCTTTTGCCAATCTTCTGTCCTTAGCATCTTGAAGGGGTTCCACATCCTCTTGTCCACGCCACTCGACTGTTGAACTCATCTGAAATATGCTAGATAAAAGTATTAGTCCAACAAGAGATATGTTGACATTAATTACCAAAATCACCTAGGGAGCACTTGTGCTTTCAGTCTCCCCCTTTTTGGTAATTGATGAGAACATACATCAATGCTTTAGATAAATATATAGAGAGTAGCAAGTAAAGCTTTGGAAGAACATGTAACATGCATAAGCTCCCCCTACATGTATGCAATCATGTAATATAGAATGTAAGAGCATGTGAATGCATAATCATGATAGAGCAAGCAATGAGTTACATGTATCTTGGCTGCATGCATCAGCGCAAATAATGTGATTATAGGAATTGTACCTTCATGTTCATGAGTCCTTCTTGCAAAAAATATGTACATCAGCAAGAGATCATCATGCACATGAGTGTGATGCATATACTTACCTTGTGGTCTTGAGCTAGCTTTGGAAGAGATGAACCTGAGTAAACAAGGTTAGATAACACAGAAACATCTACTGACAGAGCAAGAACAGCAAACCACAAGAGTACCAAGATTGGGATGACATTTAGAGAGTGAGTACTAAGTACTCTATTGGATATGGAAATGTCCCCAAAGGTAAAGATATGCAATGAATTCGAAGATTTCCTTCCCTTAGAAGTCTTTCTCCCCCTGAGTCTTATATTGGATAATGGGAGATCATAGGGAAAAGAAAATCAGAGCACAACAAAACAGATCATAACACAAATTAACTTGCCTTTCCCCTCTTAAAGACATGTGACTTCTCTCCTCTTGAATACCAAGCATCTGGGACTCTTTGATGTGATTAAGCACTCTCCCCCTTTGAAGTACTCTCCCCCTTTTTAAGTGATTAAGCTTTAATGTGATCTCTCTCTCCCCCTTTGACATCAATTTCCAAGAAGGGATCTTCTGGAGTGTGAGTCGAATAGGTTTGGTCCTTGAGTCACATAGCAAAGCAGCATATAGAATGTGATGCGGTTAGAGGACAAGAATCATCGAGTGGAGCTGGAACAAATATGCAGGATGCAAATGGCATTGTGTCTTCTCAGTGTTGAATTCAGTTTCTCCGAGTTGTTTTCTTTGGTGGCACCGAGTTGATTCAGTTTGACCGAAATATACAAGCCGGTGAGGCCGAGTTCAACATAGAGAGAACAATTTTCATCTTAGCTCACTAGAGAAATAAGATTTCACAAGGATTTGCAAGGAATTAACTGAAGGTTTTGCAATGAATTGGATGCAGGAAATGCAGAACATAACAAGAAAAAGAAATCTAGATGAAGTTTGTTTAATGAAGGGGAACAAATGTGCAAGATACAAATGCAAGAACACACAGAAACACTTAGAGAACTTCATCTAGAATTGGTCGGCGACAAAGTCACCTATGTTAGAGTATATTGACTTAGGATTCAAGTGAAGACACTTGATCATAGGTCATACTCATCGTTAAAGCTCAAAATGGGGTTACCATTTTTCGTTTAAGCATTTTGATGTATTCTCATCTTGTTGAGCTGCTTTGACCCATGACTTGGGGTAAAGCTTCTCTAAGATGGAATGACATACCTTGGGTGGTGGTGTTGATCTTGATCATGTAGTTGAACTTGTGTGGGATGCTCAAGGTTGATGTAGCTCATCAAGAATTGGGAGCACCACTTGTAGTTTGAGTTATTCTACCTACATAGGTTAGCATTGCAAGGAAGAGCACTTGTGTATCCAAAATGACAATCATGAAGTTTGATACCAAATGAAATTTGATATGGATTAATTGTCAAAGGATATGTTGAAAGGTTTCATGCTTCCTTGTCTTCAACCACCATGTTGTAGAGACTTGGTGATGTAGAGATTGCTCAAGATATGAGTGAGTTGCAACCTCATAGAATTAAACTTATCCAAGTACCTACAAGGGTTAGATAGCAAGGGTGCAAATATATCCAAGACATAAGATCATCATCATAAGAGAAATATCAAGGATTAGTCAAAGGCTCATGCCTTGCAAGCATCCAAATGGAGTTACTACTCCAAGTTTGAGGCATCAATGATGTTCAAGTCACCTCTCAAACGGCAAAATACTTTCTCATCAAGAAGTTTGGTGAATATATCCGCCAATTGCTTATCGGTACGAACATGCTTAAGATCAATGTCCCCTTTAGCAACATGATCTCGAATGAAATAATGACAAACTTCAATATGCTTAGTTCGAGAATGTTGCACGGGATTATGAGCAATCTTAATAGCACTTTCATTATCACATAGCAATGGAACATGTTTCACATAGATCCCATAATCTTTAAGAGTTTGGGTCATCCAATGTAATTGAGCACAACATGAACCGGCGGCAATGTATTCCGCTTCGGCGGTGGATAAGGATACCGAGTTTTGTTTCTTGGAGGACCAAGACACAAGAGATCTACCAAGAAATTGACAAGTACCCGAAGTGGACTTTCTATCAACCTTGTCACCGGCATAGTCCAAATTGGAGTAGCCAACAAGATCAAAGGAGGACATCTTAGGATACCAAATGCCAAAATTTGGTGTATGAGTTAAGTATCTCACTATCCTTTCCACAGCCTTAAAATGACACTCTTTGGGGGGCGCTTGATATCGTGCACACATGCACACACTTAGCATAATATCGGGATGGGAGGCACATAGATATAACAATGAACCAATCATAGAGCGGTAAACCTTTTGATCAACCGGTTCGCCATCCTTGGTCAAGTCAAGATGTCCACTAGTAGGCATGGGTGTATTCATACCTTTGGATTCTTGCATGTTGAACTTCTTGAATAAGTGCTTGGTGTACTTTATTTGAGAAACAAATGTACCCTCCTTGGTATGCTTGATTTGCAAGCCAAGAAATAATTTGAGTTCACTCACCATAGACATCTCAAACTTCTCCGACATTAGCTTTCCAAACTTCTCACTAAAATGAGGGTTAGTCGAACCAAATATGATATCATCAACATAAATTTGGCACACAAATAATTCACCATTAACCCTTTTAGTAAAAAGAGTAGAATCTATCTTTCCAATCTCAAAGCCTTTTTCAGTAAGGAACTTGGTCAAGCATTTATACCACGCTCTAGGAGCTTGTTTAAGACCATAAAGAGCTTTGTGAAGTTTGTAAACATGGTCGGGTTTCTTAAGATTAACAAAGCCGGGAGGTTGTTTAACATAAACTTCCTCCTCAATTTCACCATTTAGAAAAGCACTTTTAATGTCCATTTGGTACAAGGTAATATCATGGTGATTAGCATAGGCAAGTAAGATGCGAATGGACTCAAGTCTAGCAACGGGGGCATATGTCTCACCATAGTCCATACCTTCGACTTGAGTGTAGCCTTGGGCGACAAGACATGCTTTGTTGCGAATGACTTGTCCATCTTCATCTTGCTTGTTGTAAAACACCCATTTGGTACCGATGATATTGTGGTTGTCGGTCTTCTCGACCAATGTCCACACTTGGTTTCTCTCAAATTTGTGTAGCTCTTCGTGAATGGCGTTTATCCAATCCGGATCTTCCAATGCTTCTTCAACCTTCATAGGTTCAATGCTAGAGATGAATGAATAATTCTCACAAAAATTATCCAAACGAGTTTTAGAGCGAGTGATTCTCCCGGTTTGGATATCATTGAAGATTTGTTTGACGGGATGGTCTCTTGAGAATCTTGCTCGAGCTCGTGAGAGATTTTGCTTGGGTCGGGGTGGAACATCTTCATCATCTTGTTCTTCTTCTTGGACTTCTTAGTTGTTGACGTTGTCGTTCTCTTTTCATGGTGGAGAAGGAGGTTGGTGAGGTTCATCTTGGTGTACTTCCTCGTTTTCTTCATCTTGGCATGTCCCACTCATGGATGCTTCCATGTCAACTCTTGGTTCACCTTGTCGTGAGGTAGAAGCTTCCACTTGGATGGACGAGGTACTCTGCTTCACCTCTGTTGGACGAATCTTGCCAATAGACAAGTCTTGGATTGCTTCCGAAGGGTCTTTTTCTCCTACATCAATTGGCAATTGCTCTACTTGCGAGCCATTAGATTCATCAAACTTCACATCTACTGTCTCTTCAACCTTTCGGGTGAAATTGTTGTAGACACGGTATGTGTGAGAGTTTGAGTCATAACCAAGTAGGAAACCTTCATGAGATTTAGGAGCAAATTTAGAACGACGATGCTTATCAAGAATATAGCACTTTGAGCCGAATACTCAAAAGTATCCAACTTGGGGTTTGTTACCGGTGAGGAGCTCGTATGCCGTCTTGCTGAGTAGCCTGTGAAGATACAAGCGATTTGTTGCATGAAAAGCTGTCTCAACCTCTTCCGCCCAAAAGTGTTTTGGCATCTTGTAATCATCAAGCATCGTTCTTGCCATCTCAATGAGCGTCCAGTTCTTCCTCTCAACAACTCCATTTTTTTGAGGTGTGTACGTAGTCGAGAACTCGTGTGAAATACCTTCTTCGTCAAGAAAGGTATCCACATTTGCGTTCTTGAACTGTGTTCCGTTGTCGTTGTGAACCTTCTTGATCTTCACTTCAAATTGATTTTGGGCCTTCCTAGCGAAATTCTTGAAGATCTTTTGGACCTGCGATTTATCACCAAGAAAGAACACCCATGTAAATCTTGAAAAATCGTCAGCTATGACTAGACCAAATGAGTTTCCATCAAGACTTTTATAGGCATGGTGACCAAAGAGATCCATATGAAGTAGCTCGAGCAGTCTTCTCGTGGTCATGATGTTCTTCACGGGTTGGCTTCCTCCAGCTTGTTTTCCTGCTTGTCAAGCACTGCACAATCTATCCTTGTCAAATATAACATCTTTAACTCCAAGGATATGATCACCCTTAATAAGCTTATCAAGATTTCGCATGCCCACATGACCTAACCTTCTATGACACAAGCAACCTTTAGAAGATTTAGAAATTAAGCAAGTTCTAGGTTGAGCCTTTTTAGTGAAATCAACAATGTAAAGATCACCTCTACGTATACCGGTAAAGACCATTTTATGATCTTCGAAACACTTAGCAATCTACTTCAGTAAATAGGACATTGAAACCAAAGTCAGCAAGTCTAGATACAGAAAGTAAATTATAGCCAAGAGATTCAACGAGCATGACATTTTGTATGGAGCTATCATGTGAGATGGCCACCTTACCAAGGCCAACCACCTTACCCTTTGAGTTATCACCAAAGGTAACATACTTTTGAGGGACGTCGTTTTCAGCAAGCTCACGAAACATATCCTTGTCTCCGATCATGTGATCGGTACATTACTATCAAGAACCCATTCCTTTCCTCCAGCCATGTAGCCGCGAAGATTTTCCATAATACCAAATTGTCTCATAGACTCATCGAGATCGAAGTCACTATCATCATCCTCATCATAGTATCCATATTCATCATCGTCATGTGATGGATCAATTCCTAGAGAGAGTGATTCATTAGATAAATGATCATCACAATAATCATCTTTATGAATTCTAATAGCTTCGGAGATGATAGTACTAATGATTACTACATCTCCTTTGGCACGCATGAGGTCACGAAGCTCAAAATAGGCACTCATCAAACTTAGGATCACAAGTATTCATTTTACTCAAGGCAATAGTCTTATGAAGAATTTCATCTAAGTTTTGCAAGGAATAATTTGGGAATCGTTCCTCAAGAAATATCCATATGGTGTAAGCGCAATCAAGAGCAGGAAGGCTAGCAATCAAATTTCTAGGTAATTCTCTAGTGATAAGATCTACAGTTCTAAGATTATGGATCATGTCAATAGACTCAACAAGGGTAGGATGCAAGGGTTCAACAAGGCGAGCGCAAAGGGTAGTTGAGGGAGTCCTGGATTAGGGGGTATCCGGACAGCCGGACTATATACTTCGTCTGGACTATTCGAGCGTGAAGATACAAGACTCAAGACTCTGTCCCGTGTCCGGGTGGGAATCTCATTTCCGTGGAAGACAAGCTTGGCAATCCGGATATTATATTTCCTTCCTTGTAACCGACTCCGTGTAAACCCTAGCCCTCTCCGGTGTCTATATAAACTGGAGAGGTTGGTCCTTAGAAGGCCGATCACGATCACAATGATAATCATCATAGGCTAGCTCCTAGGGTTTAGCCTCTACGATCTCGTGGTAGATCTACTCTTGTACTACTCATATCATCAATAGCAATCAAGCAGGAAGTGGGGTTTTACCTCCATCGAGAGGGCCTGAACCTGGGTAAACATTGTGACCTTTGCCTCCTGTTACCATCAGCCTAAGACGCACAGATCGGGACCCCCTACCCGAGATCCGCCGGTTTTGACACCGACATTGGTGCTTTCATTGAGAGTTCCTCTGTGTCGCCGCTGCAAGGCTTGATGGCGCCTTCAATCGTCAACAACACGGTCCAGGGTGAGACTTTTCTCCTTGGACAAATCTTCGTGTTTGGCGGCTTCGCGCTGCGTGCCAACCCTCTTGGCCAACTGGAGCAGATCGACAGCTATGCCCCTGGCCACCAAGTCAGATTCGGAAACCTGAACTACACGGCTGATATCCGCGGAGACTTGATCTTCGACGGAATTAGGCCTGAGCCAGGAGCGCCGGACAGTCACGATGAGCACGGCTTAGACCTGTCGTCGGACAATGCTCGGGATATCACCCCTGCGGTAGCCTCGGACCTAAATCCGGAGCAGACTGCGTTGCCCAAGGACGGCTGGATGGACCCCGCCCCGCAGGCCGCACACTCATCGGCGGTAGAGCCGAACACAGACCTTACCTCCTAGGAAGCGTATGACACCGGACCCCCGGACTCGTATCCGGCTGTAGGTTCCAGTCCGCGCGCTCCCGAGCCCGCCGAGCCTGGTTGGGCTCCGGTAATGGAGTTTACTGCTGCGGATATCTTCCAGCACTCGCCCTTTGGCGACATGCTGAACTCGTTAAAGTCTCTCTCTTTGACAGGAGACTCTTGGCCGAACTATGTCCGGCTCGAGTGGGAAGCAGGCGACGAAAGAATTCGGTGCCCACCCACCACCCATTTCATTGCCACGGTCGATGAATTAACCGACGTGCTTGACTTCGACTCCAAAGACATCGACGATACGGACGACAATGCAGGAGAAGAACATGAACCACCGCTCACAGGGTGGTGGATAGCCAACCCGTCGTACGATATATACATGGTGGATATGCCTAAGGAGGAGGATGATGACAATCCGGAAGATAAACCCCCGGGCAAAAACCAAAGCGACGGCGCAGACACGGCTCCAAGTCCAGCAATAGTAAAAATAGCGACAAGAGCGCCAGAAAGATCGACACCCTAGTCAACTCTGAAGGCAACAACGACCATACGGACCCAGCTATGGAGCAGGACGAGCCAGGTCACGCCGGACACAGTTCGGAGCAGACGCCCGATCACAATGATCCCGAGGGACGAGTTCATCAAACCGCCCCAGGACAAGAACATAGTCCGGATGACGATGCATGCATCATCCCGGAAACACGCGTGGAACGAGATAACCTCCATAGAAGGCTTATGGCCACCGCAAGAAGTGTAAAGAAGCAAAAGCAACGGCTAAAGGCCGCACAGGAAACGCTCAATCGCAGATGGAATAAAGTGCTAGACACTGAAGAAAGATACGGCGACGATCGCCATACAAAGAGCTATCCAAAACGCAAGCTACTACCAGAATTCGACGACGAGGCCGTTCCACCAAAGAACAACACGACAAGGAGGCCAGACGTACCACTTCATAACCGCAACACAGCAGCTACTGACGCTGCGCACGATTTACGTGAGGACCTGGATAAGAAAGCCGGCACGGCCAGGTCCATCTACGGATCTAAAGGACACACCCCGGCACGGGACTATGGTCACCAAAACGACCATACCAATCGAATACCAATCCGGAATAAACACCAGACACAACAATAGCTGACGGCATGCCACAACACATCCAAATACAGAGGGGCTGCTCACCCCTGTGCTTCACCGAAGAAGTACTGGACCATGGATTTCCATAGGGTTTTAAACCTGTGAACATAGAGGCATACGACGGAATGACATACCCAGGGGTCTGGATCGAGGATTTTATCCTACATATACACATGGCTCGTGGGGATGACCTCCACGCCATCAAATACCTTCCCCTCAAGTTGAAGGGACCAGCTCGACACTGGTTGAAAAGCCTCCCCAAAAATTCAATTGAGAGTTGGGAGGAACTCGAGGATGCTTTCAGGGCCAATTTTCAAGAGACTTATGTCCGGCCTTCGGATGCGGACGATTTAAGTCACATAATCCAACAGCTTGGAGAGTCCGCCCGCAAGCTTTGGAACAAATTCCTCACTAAGAAGAATCAAATTGTCGATTGTCCGGATGCCGAAGCCTTAGCGGCATTCAAACACAGCATCCGTGATGAGTGGCTCGCCAGACACCTCGGCCAAGAAAAGCCAAGGGCAATGGCAGCCTTAACAAGCCTTATGACCCGCTTTTGCGTGGGTGAAGATAGCTGGTTGGCCCATAAAGGCACCAGCGACCCAAGCACATCCGAAATAAGGGATGGCAACGGGAAGCCATGGCGTAATAAAAACAAACGTCAAAACAAGGAAGTGATCCTAGACAACACAACGGTCAACGCCGGATTCAGGGGCTCTCGCCATTTAAAGGCAGTAAAGAGGGACCGTCCGGTCTGAACAGAGTCCTGGACAGACAGTGCCAAATTCATGGCACCCCCGACAAACCTGCGAACCACACGCACAGAGAGTGATGGGTCTTCAAGCAGGCCGGCAAATTAAATGCCGAACACAAGGGAAGGGAAACACCAAGTGAAGACGAGGATGAACCTCGCTAGCCGAACACTGGGGGACAGAAAAAATCCCACCAGAGGTTAAAACAGTAAACATGATCCATGTGACTCACACATCCACGAGAAGGCACGAACTCGCGCTCAGAGACGCGTACGCTATAGAGCCCATCGTACCCACACCTAACTACTGGTTGGCTTGTCCAATCACCTTCAATCACACGGACTGCCTGACTAGTATTTGGCATGGAGGATCAGAGGCCTTGGTGCTTGACCCAATAATCAACGGATACCATCTCACCCACGTCCTCATGGACGATGGCAGTAGTCTCAATTTAATATACCAGGACATTGTCCGCAGGATGGGGATAAACCCATCCAGAATTAGCCAAAGCAACACCACCTTTGAAGGTGTGATACCAGGAGTAGAAGCCTACGGCAGGGGCTCCGTCGTACTGGAGGTAACATTCAGCTCCCCAGGCAACTCCAGAAGCGAAGAACTACTATTCACCATCGCACCCTTCCAAAGCGGCTATCATGCATTGCTTGGAAGAGCGGCCTTCGCCCGCTTCAGCGCAGTACCACACTATGCCTACCTTACACTCAAGATGCCCGGTCCATGTGGCGTCATCACCGTTAACAGAAACACAGAGCGCTCTTCATGCGTGGAGGAATACGCGACGGCTCTAGCGGCCGGACTCTAAGCGGCCTTCGATACCAAAAATCATGACTGGTTGTTAAGACCACGGACACGGTTAGACGAGTCCGGCAGCCCGGATAAAAATGAGCCAGAGCGCCGTATATATAATCCCATAGAGGACACCAGGGGCTATAAATATTTAATAAAACCCCACCGTTGGCCTGACCTTACTTACAGGCCAATGCCTTACACTTTTACCATCCATCGCACACTTATGTCGTACTCTTTTATACGAGTTTTTCTTTTTTATAGACACAATGTGTGTGATACCCTTCCAGGAAACGACACAACGGAGAAAAAGGCGCAGACGTGCAGCAGGGCCCCGCTCAAAGGTTTCTCTTTAGATTAAGCCCCTGTGTAAACCTTTTTTATTGCCTCTTGTTGTTCACACATCCCATGGGCACTATACCCACAGAGGATACTTCCGTTATGGGCATTTCGCCATGACAGACCGATGCACGTACCTGGAAATACATGGTTTATAATGAAAGGGCGCTCTTCAGCCCATTTTCTGTTACAAAGTCCGAATACCTTCGGGCGTGTTCGGCGTCACGAGTTTGGCCTTATATGCATCAGCTCCGAATCATGTCTTTGGTCAAATGTTGGGTTTGCCCGGCTCCTGGGTTTGCCGCCTTACGTTCCGTTCTTATCGGCTAAGGCGGCCAAAGGAGAACTACTGCGATTGTGCCCTGGTTATTCCGGATGAGCACCTCAGTAGATAAAGCCGAAAACTGACTATCATGATACAGCGAGAGACTGTTCAACCACTCGAAGACTTACCGGAATCTTTAGGATTCCTCCGCATTAACGAAGGACCGTTTCCCGGTCATGTACACACGCGCCCGTATTCAGATGCACGCAAAAGTACTAGGGGCTACATAGTAGCCCCACCGTCAAACTCCTATGGCTAAGTGAAAGTGTTACAGCTATATAGTCCGGTTGCCTAGTTTGACGTGCGATCACCTCCTTAATGGACCAAGACGTTGGATCAAGTGTGATTATGCATATTTTTCGCGAACACCCCTGCACTGTATGCGTGGGGGCTGAAGCCAACGTCTACTAACTTTCAGAATTACACATATACATAAAAACGGCCGCACAGGAGGCACAAATAATACTTTCGGGCAATAAGTGTAAATACAGCCTCATAATGAAAATAACATTGTTTTTACAATGACACGAGTTGTCACTCGAGCACTGAGCCTCTATTAAGCGAGCACCTTTTGTTACCTGCTCCAAGTAGTGCTCGACCGGATCCGGGCCTCCCGCCGGATTTTGGGTCGCAATGAGGGTGGCCTCCATATCTGTCCAATATGCTTTAACGCGGGCAAGTGCCATCCGTGCACCCTCTATACATGCCGACCTCATCATGGCATCAATTTGAGATACTACACCGAGGAATTGTTGCACCAAACCAAAATAACTGTCCGGCTTTGGCTCCTTCGGCCAAAGATGGTCTATTATAGACCGCATGGCAAGCCCGGACAACCTATGAAGTTCCGCCGCGGCAACCATCTTCTCACTCAACGGCAATGGGCGCGCAGGAGCATTGAATTGGGACCAGAACAACTTCTCCACTTCTTTATCACCTTGATCCTCGAAAAACTTGGCGGCATCAGCTGTACTCTTCGCCAAGTCCGCATAAGCATCCGCAGCACTCCAGCGTCGATCCAGGAGAGCATACTTCGGATCCAAAAACTTCATCCGCAGTAAGTAGGAGCCCCCGGCCACGACTTTTCCGGCCTGTCGAAGCTCCTCCCGCACATCCCTGATTTCGGTCCGCATCTCCTTGGCTGCATTAAGTGCCTTGTTCAGGTCAGCCGAATTAACCTGATTCTCCTTTTCAAGGAGCTCATACCGGTCGGCGGCATTTTTCAACTCCACAGCCATTTCGGCTATCTTGTCTTCGCTTCGGCGATGAGCAGCCTGTTCAGCTCTCAACTCTTCGGCCGCCTTTAGGGCAGCCGCATTGCTAGCCCGAGCTTGTTCCTTGGCCTGGGCAAGTTCTGCCCTAAGGTCTTCCACGACAGCAACTCCGTCTGCAGTCCAAACATGTCGCATTAATATTATGCCCCTCTCATATTTTCCTATACAACATAATAAGGAAAGCAGAGCACATACCTTGTGACTCATTCAGCTGCTCATTCACCAGTGTGATATCGGCATCAATAGACCCGATCTGCCTCCTTAGTTCGGCAACTTCAATGGATTGGTCGGCTGTCGGACCCTTAGATACCTGCGCATATGTACAGCGCAATCATTACTTACAAAATATGATCCTCCATTTGCCGCCTAGGGCGGGCAACCAGAGTCTCAGGGGCTACTATGCATATGGAGCACACCTAGCGCGTGCCTCACAGCCAAAAAATCGTGTGTTTTTCACAACATACCTCAAAGCCTCTAAGCAGGCTCGTAAATGCTTCATTCAAACCGCTTGTGGCGGATGAAATCTTCTTGAGCATCATGCTCATTAATGAGCGGTGCTCCTCCGAGAGCGCAGCTCGCTCCAGAAGGCCCGTCAGTATGTCCGGCCAGACATCGAACTATGCCGGACCCTTCTCATCGCCCCCCGTGGGAGCCGAATGCTCCGGGCTCAGGGCGACTGAAGGATTAGCCTCTGGCTTCGACAGATCCGGACTCCTCCGTGACGACACCTCGGTGACGCTCGCCTCATGAGGCGGAGAGGCTGGTGGGGTCTCACTCTCCATCATCACCGGAGGAAGATCCCCCGAAGACGAACTCTATTGAGAAGAGCTGCTAGCCGGGCTGCAAAGAATGGATCCTGGTTAGTGTACTCGGATAAAAGTAGTACCTTCGAATTTACGGGTAGCTTACAGCTTGGTGGAGGGCTGGCCCGTTGGCAGGCATGATGCGGTAAGGACGCCCTTCGGCGCAGGGCCCCCTGGTGACGCTTTCTTCCCCTGCTTGGGCACCTCCGTCTCCAAGTCTTCGGAGGCGGCCCTCTTCTTCCCGCGCGGGGAGGAGGCTTTAGACTCCCCTTCCCGACTATCCTCCTTAGGGGAGGTAGCAATTCCCCCGGTTTGGATGTGCAGTGTGTGAATTTGGTTTCTCTGTTCTTCCCTTCGTCTTTTCCTGAGGGCATTTTGCTGAGCAGTCGGCCAAGCATCTTGGCAATGGTTGGACTAGGCGAGCCTTCGGGAAGTGGTGTTGGACACCTGATTCTCTCCGCCTTGCTGAGCCATTCCTGGCCATGGAGGGTTTTCAGAATAATGACTATGACAAATATAAACGAAGTGTCCGGCTTCAAGGTTACTTACTTGGGTATCTAGACGATTGCAGCTTAGGCCCGCATCCTCGGTGGTGTTCGGACACTTTACTTGTGGTCCGAACAATAATTTACACATCCCTTCGAGCTTCAGGCCGAAGAAGTGCTTAATAGTCCGCGGACCCTCTGGATTGAACTCCCACATCCGGAGAGGCCGGCGTTTGCACGGCAACATCCATCGGATTAGCATTACTTGAATTATGCTCACAAGGTTAATGTCCTTCTCAAGAAGCTCCCTGATACAGCTCTGCAGTATTGGAACATCACTAGCGGGCCCCCAATTCCGTCCTACATCAGTCCATGACGCCAATTGTGATGGAGGGCCCGAGCGGAACTCGGGGGCGGCCACCCACTTTGTGCCTCGGGGAGCCGTGACGTAAAACCACCTCCGCGTTGGATACCTCTGGGAAAGAACCCTATGGCCATGGGGCATCGGTGTTCCTGCTTATTATGGCACCTCCACACTCTGCATGTCGCCCCTCGATCATCTTCAGCTTCACATTGAAGGTCTTGAGCCATAAGCCGAAGTGTGGAGTGACGTGGAGAAAAGTCTCGCACACAATGATGAATGACGAGATATGGAGGATAGCGTCCGGGGCTAGATCGTGAAAATCTAAACCGTAATAGAACATGAGCCCCCTCACAAAGGGATCAAGGTTGAGGCCCAAGCCGCAGAGGAAATGAGGGACAAATATGGCGCTCTCATCAGGCTCGGTTGTTGGGATGACCTGCCCTGGAGCTGGAAGCATGTGCTGGATGTCGGCAGTCAGATATCCGACCTCCCTAAGCCTCGCAATGTCCTCCTCTTTGATCGAGGAGGCCACCCACCGACCCTGAGAGTTGGGTCCTGACATATTGGAGGATCTGGGGTGTTTGAGTTTGGGTCTCGGTGTTAGAACTCGAGATGCGAAAGGGCGCAAGGGTGGTGGAAAAGAGGTATAGGCCTCGTCCCCTTTATAAAGGGGGTGAATATCAAGAGTCCTCAGCGTGACCGCTTGAGGCATATCTAAAAACACATGGAGTCATACCAACGGTCGTCGTGGGGTTGCGCATGCCCGTATTGATGGAAGATCCCGTAATAAGGGGAACACGATCTCTGCTTCGGCAGGGCGTGCCAATAAAACCGCCTTGCAACGCAAGTCGAGGTGGGCCAAGAAACACCGGTTCGTGTCGGACTGGGCCATGATGCAGGGCACGACGTACGAAGATTGCCAGCGGATCAGATTTAAGCTATGCTCCCTACGGTGGTATGTGAAGATCATCTTGCAGATCCAGACACGGTCTACGTGTTTGATAATTACTTTGGAGTATTCGGAGATGGAACCCGCCTTGCAATGCTGAAGACAAGACTGCACGCCGGACTCATCGTCATTGAGCCTGGTTCAGGGGCTACTGAGGGAGTCTTGGATTAGGGGGTATCCGGATAGCCGGACTATATACTTCGTCCGGACTATTGGAGCGTGAAGATACAAGACTCAAGACTCTGTCCCGTGTCCGGGTGGGACTCTCCTTTGCGTGGAAGACAAGCTTGGCGATCCGGATATTATATTTCCTTCCTTGTAGCCGACTCCGTGTAAACCCTAGCCCTCTCCAGTGTCTACATAAACCGGAGAGGTTGGTCCTTAGAAGGCCGATCATGATCACAATGATAATCATCATAGGCTAGCTCCTAGGGTTTAGCCTCTACGATCTCGTGGTAGATCTACTCTTGTACTACTCATATCATCAATATCAATCAAGCAGGAAGTAGGGTCTTACCTCCATCGAGAGGGCCCGAACCTGGGTAAACATTGTGTCCCTTGCCTCCTGTTACCATCAGCCTAAGACGCACAGATCGGCACCCCCTACCCGAGATCCGCCAGTTTTAACACCGACAGTAGTAATGTACTTATTCAAATGATATTCATTGAAAATCTGAAGCATCTCATTTTTCCACTCATGAAAGAACTCTCCATCAAGTATAGGCACTCTATGTCTAAGACTCCCCAACATAGACTCATCCATCTTCCTCCAATGGTGATTAAACCAAAGCAATGGAGACCAAAGCTCTGATACCAATTGAAAGGATCGAGAAGAGGTGTCTAGAGGGGGGTGATTTGACCCTCAACAAAGAAAAGTAGCACTTTTTAATTTCTTCAAGTAAAGGTGGAGTTTTAGCACAAGTTTAAACATTCACAATACATTTCAAGCAAGCATGGAAAGAGTATATGAGGAGCGGAAAGTAAAGCATGCAATTTGAAAGAAAGTAAAGGGGCGGGATTGGAGTGTGCAAACGCAATTGGAGACACGGAGATTTTTGGCGTGGTTCCGATAGGTGGTGCTATCGTACATCCACGTTGATGGAGAATTCAACCCACGAAGGGTAATGATACGTATCCAATGTATCTATAATTTTTGATTGTTCCATGCTATTATATTACCCGTTTTGGATGTTTATGGGCTTTACTTTACACTTTTATATCATTTTTGGGACTAACCTACTAACTGGAGGCCCAGCCCGAATAGCTATTTTTTTGCCTATTTCAGTGTTTCGAAGAAAAGGAATATCAAACGGAGTCCAAACAGAATGAAACCTTTGGGAGCGATCTTTTCAGAACAAACGCAATCCAGGAGACTTGGAGTGGACGTCAAGCTGCAAACGAGGCGGCCACGAGGGTGCCCGGCGCGCCCCCTGAGGGTGGGCGCGCCCCCACCCACGTGGGCCCCTCGTTGCTCCACCCACGTACTTCCTTCGCCTATATATACTCCTGTAGCCTGAAAACATCGGGGAGCACCACGAAAACCTAAGTCCACCGCCGCAACCTTCTGTATCCGCGAGTTCCCATCTTGGAGCCTTCGCCGGCGCTCCGCCGAAGGGCGAATCGACCATGGAGGGCCTCTACATCATCTCCAAGGCCTCTCCGATGAGTTGTGAGTAGTTTACCACAGACCTTCGGGTCCATAGTTATTAGCTAGATGGCTTGTTCTCTCTCTTTGATTCTCAATACAAAGTTCTCCCCGATCTTCTTGGAGATCTATTTGATGTAACTCTTTTTTACAGTGTGTTTGTCGAGATCCGATGAATTGTGGGTTTATGATCAAGTTTATCTATGAGAAGTATTTGAATCTCCTCTGAATTCTTTTATGTGTGATTAAGTTATCTTTGCAAGTCTCTTCGAATTATCAGTTTGGTTTGGTCTACTAGATTGATCTTTCTTGCAATGGGAGAAGTGCTTAGCTTTGGATTGAATCTTGCGGTGTCCTTTCCCCGTGACAGCAGGGGCAGCAAGGCACGTATTGTATTGTTGCCATCGAGGATAAAAAGATGGGGTTTATATCATATTGCATGAGTTTATCCCTCTACATCATGTCATCTTTCTTAATGTGTTACTCTGTTCTTCATGAACTTAATACTCTAGATGCAGGCAGGAGTCGGTCGATGTGTGGAGTAATAGTAGTAGATGCAGAATCATTTTGATCTACTTGTCACGGACATGATGCCTATGTACATGATCATGCCTAGATAATCTCATAACTATGTGCTTTTCTATCAATTGCTCGACAGTAATTTGTTCACCCACCGTAATACTTATGCTATCTTGAGAGAAGCCACTAGTGAAACCTATGGCCCCTGGGTCTATCTTTTATCATATAAGTTTTGCATCTACTTTTATTTGCATCTTTACCTTTTCCAATCTATATCATAAAAATACCAAAAATATTTATCTTATCATATTATCTCTATCAGATCTCACTTTTGCAAGTGGCCGTGAAGGGATTGACAACCCCTTTTATTGCATTGGTTGCGAGGTTCTTGTTTGTTTGTGTAGGTGTGTGGGACTTCTGAGGAGCCTCCTACTAGATTGATACCTTGGTTCTCAAAAACTGAGGGGAATACTTACGTTACTTTGTTGCATCACCCTTTCCTCTTCAAGGAAAACCAACGCAAGCTCAAGACGTAGCAAGAAGGATTTCTGGCGCCGTTGCCGGGGAGGTCTTCGCTCAAGTCAATACATACCAAGTACCCATCACAAACTCATCTCCCTCGCATTACGTTATTTTCCATTTGCCTCTCATTTTCCTCTCCCCCACTTCACCCTTGCCGTTTTATTCGCCCTCTCTTTCCCAATCTCCTCCCTCTTTCGCTTGTCTTCTTGCGTGCCTATTTGCCCTTATGGCTTTGCCTAAGAACACCGACCTTCATCTTAGAAGGTTGGAAGAGATTGAATTAAACATTAGAAGTTTTATGACTTTACAATTTGAGCATAATAGTTTCTTTAGAAAAGAGCTTAAAGAACAAAAAAGCTTTATGGAGTATATGAACAAAGATCTTGATGATATGTCTAAGGAATTTTATGGTTTGAATTCTCAGATTGCTCGTCTTGAAAAATCAATAGCCCAAATTTCTGATAAGCAAGCCACCTTGGTCAATAAGATGGCTGCCAAACCAGAAGGGTTAGGGGAAAATAATGATGAAGATCCTAAAGTTATTGATGTATCCCCTATTAAATCTTTGTTTTGCAATATGAATCTTGATAATGATGGGACTAGAGATGAGTCAACTTTACTTAAAAGGCGTCCCAGTAATTCGGAGTTTTTAGATCTTGATGCTAAATTTGGTAAAAGTGGGATTGGAGAGGTCAAGACTTTAAATAGCATTGAACCCACTATCTTGGATTTCAAGGAATTTAATTATGATAATTTTTCTTTAATAGATTATATTTCCTTGTTGTAATCCGTGTTGAATTCTCCTCATGCTTATAGTCAAAATAAAGCTTTTACCAAACATATTGTTGATGCCTTGATGCAATCCTATGAGGAAAAACTTAATTTGGAAGTTTCTATACCTAGAAAACTTTATGATGAGTGGGAACCTACTATAAAGATTAAAATTAAAGATCATGAGTGCTATGCTTTATGTGATTTGGGTGCTAGTGTTTCCATGATTTTGATGATTGCTCTTTAAATTTGCACCTTGCGGATTCCACCATTAAGAAACCTATGGGAAGGATCAATGATATTCTTATTCTTGCAAATAGGAATTATGTGCCTGTAGATTTTATCGTTCTTGATATAGATTGCAATCTTTCATGTCCTATTATTTTTGGTAGACCTTTCCTTAGAACGATTGGTGCAATTATTGATATGAAGGAAGGGAATAGATTCCAATTTCCATTAAGGAAAGGCAGGGAACACTTTCCAAGAAAGAAATTTAAATTACCTTATGAATCTATCATGTGAGCTACTTGTGAATTGAATGCCAAAGATGGCACTACTTAGATCTATCCTCGCTTCTATGCCAAGCTAGGGGCGTTAAACAATAGCGCTAGTTGGGAGGCAACCCAATTTTATTTTTGTTCCTTGCTTTTTGCTTCTGTTTAGTAATAAATATTTCATCTAGCTTCTGTTTATATGTGTTTTCATGTTTTAATTAGTGTTTGTGCCAAGTAGAACCTATAGGATAACCTACGGTGATAGTTAATTTGATTCTGCTGAAAAACAGAAACTCTTGCGCGCATGAAAATAATTTTAGTAATTCACAGAAACATGATTTTGCGTTGATTCTTCTTGCTGTAGATAAATAGACAAATTTCACAGCACTTCCTATTTTGTTAGGATTTTTAGAGTTCCATAAGTATTCGAAAGTTACAGATTGCTACAGACTGTTCTGTTTTTGACAAATTCTGTTTTTCGTGTGTTGTTTGCTTATTCTGGTGTATCTATGGCTAGTATCGGTGGGTATGAACCATAGAGAAGTTGGAATACAGTAGGTTTAACACCAATATAAATAAAGAATGATTTAATTACAGTACCTTATGTGTTGGTTTTTCTTTCTTGCACTAACGGAGCTTATGAGATTCCCTGCTGAGTTTTGTGTTGTGAAGTTTTCAAGTTTTGGGTAAAGATTTGATGGACTATGGAATAAGGAGTGGCAAGAGCCTAAGCTTGGGGATGCCCACGGAACCCAAGATATTCAAGAATAACCAAAAGCCTAAGCTTGGGGATGCCCCGGAAGGCATCCCCTCTTTCGTCTTCGTCTATTGGTAACTTTACTTGGAGCTATATTTTTATTCGCCACATGATATGTGTTTTGCTTGGAGCATCTTGTATAATATTAGTCTTTGCTTTTTAGATTACCACAATCATCCTTGTTGTACACACCTTTTGGGGGAAACCCACATGATTTAGAATTTATTAGAATACTCTATGTGCTTCACTTATATCTTTTGAGCTAGATAGTTTTGCTCTAGTGCTTCACTTATACCATTTAGAGCACGGCGGTGGTTTAATTTTGTAGAATTTTTTGATCTCTCATGCTTCACTTATATTATTTTTAGAGTCTTTTATAACAGCATGGTATTTGCTATGGTTATAAAATTGGTCCTAGAATGATGGGCATCCAAGTTGGGTATAATAAAAACTATCATAGGAAGTGAATTGGATGCTATGATCAATTTGATGCTTGATAATTGTTTTGAGATATAGAGGTGGTGATATTAGAGTCATGATAGTTGGGTAAATGTGAATTTAAATAATACTTGTGTTGAAGTTGGCAAGTCCCGTAGCATGCACGTATGGTAACCGTTGTGTAACAAATTTGAAATATGAGGTGTTCTTAGATTGTCATCCTTATGAGTGGCGGTCGGGGACGAGCGATGGTCTTTTCCTACCAATCTATCCCCTAGGAGCATGCGCGTAGTGCTTGGTTTTTTATGACTTGTAGATTTTTGCAATAAGTATATGAGTTCTTTATGACTAATGTTGAGTCCATGGACTATACGCACTCTTACCTTTCCATCATTGCTAGCCTCTTCGGTATCGTGCATTGCCCTTTCTCACCTTGAGAGTTGGTGCAAACTTCGCCTGTGCATCCGAACCCCGTGATACGATACACTTTATCACACATAAACCTCCTTATATCTTCCTCAAAACAGCCACCATACCTTACCTATTATGGCATTTCCATAGCCATTCCGAGATATATTGCCATGCAACTTTCCACCGTTCCGTTTATCATGGCACGCATCATCATTGTCATATTTCCTTGCATGATCATGTAGTTGACATCGTATTGTGGATAAGACACCTTCATAATTTTCATACATGTCACTCTTGATTCATTGCCCATCCCGGTACACCGCCGGAAGCATTCATATAGAGTCATATCTTGTTCTAGTTTTGAGTTGTAACTCATGAGTTGTAAATAAATAGAAGTGTGATGATCATCATTATTAGAGCATTGTCCCTTATAAAAAAAGAAAGGCCAAAGAAAAAAAGACGAAGAAAGGCCAAATAAAAAAAGGCCCAAAAAAGGAGGGGGAAAAGAAAAAAGAGAAGAAAATAAAAAAGGGGACAATGTTACTATCTTTTTCCACACTTGTGCTTCAAAGTAGCGCCATGTTCTTCATATAGAGAGTCTCATTTGTTGTCACTTTCATATACTAGTGGGAATTTTTCATTATAGAACTTGGCTTGTATATTCCAACGATGGGCTTCCACAAAATTCCCTAGGTCTTCGTGAGCAAGCAAGTTGGATGCACACCCACTTAGTTTCTTTTGTTGAGCTTTCATACATTTATAGCTCTAGTGCATCTGTTGCATGGCAATCCCTACTCCTCATGTTGACATCAATTGATGGGCATCTCCATAGCCCGTTGATTAGCCTCGTTAACATGAGACTTTCTTCCTTTTTGTCTTCTCCACACAACCTCCATCATCATATTCTATTGCACCCATAGTGCTATATCCATGGCTCACGCTCATGTATTGCGTGAAAGTTGAAAAAGTTTGAGATTGCTAAAGTATGAAACAATTGCTTGGCTTGTCATCGGGGCTGTGCAAGATGAGAGCATTCTTGTGTGATGAAAATGGAGCATAACCAAACTATATGATTTTGTAGGGATGAACTTTCTTTAGCCAGGCTATTTTGAGAAGACATGATTGCTTTGATTAGTATGCTTGAAGTATTACTATTTCTTATGTCAATATGAACTTTTATTTTGAATCATTTGGATCTGAACATTCATGCCACAATAAAGAAAATTACATAGATAATTATGCTAGGTAGAATTCCACATCAAAAATTCTGCTTTATCATTTACCTACTCAAGGACGAGCAGGAATTAAGCTTGGGGATGCTTGATACGTCTCCAACGTATCTATAATTTTTGATTGTTCCATGCTATTATATTACCCGTTTTGGATGTTTATGGGTTTTACTTTACACTTTTATATCATTTTTGGGACAAACCTACTAACCGGAGGCCCAGCTCGAATTGTTGTTTTTTTGCCTATTTCAGTGTTTCGAAGAAAAGGAATATCAAACAGAGTCCAAACGGAATGAAACCTTCGGGAGTGATCATTTCTGAACAAATGCAATCCAGGAGACATGGAGTGGACGTCAAGCCGCAAACGAGGCATCCACGAGGGTGCCCGGCGCGCTCGTGGGGGTGGGCGCACCCCCCACCATCGTGGGCCCCTTGTTGCTCCACCGATGTACTTCCTTCGCCTATATATACTCCCGTACCCTGAAAACATTGGGTAGCACCACAAAAACCTAATTCCACCGCCGCAACCTTATGTATCCGCGAGATCCCATCTTGGAGCCTTCGCCGGCGCTCCGCCGGATGGGGAATCGACCATGGAGGGCCTCTACATCATCTCCAAGGCCTCTCCGATGAGTTTGTGAGTAGTTGACCACAGACCTTCGGGTCCATAGTTATTAGCTAGATGGCTTCTTCTCTCTCTTTGATTCTCAATACAAAGTTCTCCTCGATCTTCTTGGAGATCTATTCGATGTAACTCTTTTTTGCGGTGTGTTTGTCGAGATCCGATGAATTGTGGGTTTATGATCAAGTTTATCTATGAGAAGTATTTGAATCTCCTCTGAACTCTTTTATGTGTGATTAAGTTATCTTTGCAAGTCTCTTCGAATTATCAGTTTGGTTTGGCCTACTAGATTGATCTTTCTTGCAATGGGAGAAGTGCTTAACTTTGGGTTCAATCTTGTGGTGTCCTTTCCCAGTGACAGTAGGGGCAGCAAGGCACGTATTGTATTGTTTCCATCGAGGATAAAAATATGGGGGTTATATCATATTGCATGAGTTTATCCCTCTACATCATGTCATCTTTCTTAATGCGTTACTCTGTTCTTCATGAACTTAATACTCTAAATGCAGGCAGGAGTCAGTCGATGTGTGGAGTAATAGTAGTAGATGTAGAATCGTTTCGATCTACTTGTCATGGACGTGATGCCTATATACATGATCATGCCTAGATAATCTCTTAACTATGCGCTTTTCTATCAATTGCTTGACAGTAATTTGTTCACCCACCGTAATACTTATGCTATCTTGTGAGAAGCCACTAGTGAATCCTATGGCCTCCGGGTCTATCTTTTATCATATAAGTTTTCCATCTACTTTTATTTGCATCTTTACCTTTTCCAATCTATATCATAAAAATACCAAAAATATTTATCTTATCATATTATCTCTATCAGATCTCACTGTCGCAAGTGGCCGTGAAGGGATTGACAACCCCTTTTATGCGTTGGTTGCGAGGTTCTTGTTTGTTTGTGTAGGTGTGTGGGACTTCTGAGGAGCCTCCTACTGGATTGAAACCTTGGTTCTGAAAAACTGAGGGAAATACTTACGCTACTTTGCTGCATCACCCTTTCCTCTTCAAGGAAAACCAACGCAAGCTCAAGACGTAGCAAGTAACGGCTGCGTGAGTCCACAGAGGGCTCCACCCATGAAGGGTCCATGAAGAAGCAACCTTGTCTATCCCATCATGGCCATCACCCACGAAGGACTTGCCTCACTAGGGTAGATCTTCACGAAGTAGGTGATCTCCTTGCCCGTACAAACTCCTTGGTTCAACTCCACAATCTTGTCGGAGGCTCCCAAGTGACACCTAACCAATCTAGGAGACACCACTCTCCAAAAGGTAATAGATGGTGTGTTGATGATGAACTCCTTGCTCTTGTGCTTCAAATGATAGTATATCCAACACTCAACTCTCTCTCACAGATTTGGATTTGGTGGAAAGATGATTTGAGTGGAAAGCAACTTGGGGAAGGCTAGAGATCAAGATTCTTGTGGTTGGATTGGAATATCTTGGTCTCAACACAGGAGTAGGTGGTTCTCTCTCAGAAAATGAATGGTAGAAGTGTAGGCACATTTTGATGGCTTTCTCCACGAATGAAGAGTGGGTGGAGGGGTATATATAGCCTCCACACAAAAACTAGCCGTTACACACAATTTATTAAACTCAGTGGGACCGAATCGTTAATCGGTCGGACCGATTAAGTTCAAAATGTGAACGTTAGGATTCTCGGTGGGACCGACATGATCAACTCTGTGGGACCGATGTGCTAGGGTTAGGGTAAAACCTCAACTCGATTTGACCGATTACACCAACTCGGTGAGACCAATTTTGGTAATAAGCTAAACAGAGAGTTAGTCAGGCAAACTCGGTGGGACCAATTGCACATCTCGGTGTGACCAAAATAATTGCAATAGGCACCAGAGAGTTTGCAAGCCCATCTCGGTGAGACCGAGATCCCATCGGTGAGACCGAATTGATTAGCGTTTCTGGCAGTGGCTATGTCATGTGAACTTGATGGTGATGGATAGATCAAATCGGTGGGGCCTAGTTTGACTTTTGGTTTGGGACATATGTTGAATGAGAAAGTGGTTGAGCGTTTTGGATCATATCACTAAGCCTTTGAGCAAGCAAGCCATTAAGCAACACCTCATCCCCTTTTACTAGTATTGGCTTTCCTATGGACTCAATGTGATCTTGGATCACTAAAATAAAAATGTAGAGTCTTGAGCTTTGCTTTTGCCAATCTTCTGTCCTTAGCATCTTGAAGGGGTTCCACATCCTCTTGTCCATGCCACTCCGCTGTTGAACTCATATGAAATATACTACATAAAAGTATTAGTCCAACAAGAGATATGTTGACATTAATTACCAAAATCACCCAGGGAGCACTTATGCTTTCAACTATTTACGGAATACATGCCTACATTATATCGATGAACTGGAGCTAGTGCCGTATCTCCCTAGGTTATAACTGTCTCATGAATATCATCCAACAAGCCATCGATCCAATGCCTACGAATTTATCTTATATTGTTCTTGCTAAGTTACTACTACTGCTGTTACTGTTGCACTTGCTACAAAGTTACTGCTATCATTGTTACCGTTACCGTTGCTGGTTCTACTATTATCAAAAATATCATACTACTTTGCTACTGATCACTTTGCTGCACATAATTGATAACCCACAAGTATAGGGGATCTCAACAGCTTTCGAGGATAGAGCATTCAACCCAAATTTATTGATTCGACACAAGGGGAGACAAAGAATATTCTTGAGTATTAGCAGTTGAGTTGTCAATTCAACCACACCTGGATAACTTAGTATCTGCAGCAAAGTATTTAGTAGCAAAAGTGGTATGATAGTAATGGTAACGGTAGCAAAAGTAAAGATAAATGTTTTTGCGTTTTTGTAATAGTTGTAACAGTAGCAACGGAAAAGTAAATAAGCGAAGAACAATATGTGAAAAGCTCGTAGGCAATGGATCAGTGATGGATAATTATGCCGGATGCGATTCCTCATGCAATAGCTATAACATAGGGTGATATAGAGCTAGCTCCAATTCATCAATGTAATGTAGGCATGTATTCCGTAAATAGTCATACGTGCTTATGGAAAAGAACTTGCATGACATCTTTTGTCCTACCCTCCCGTTGCAGCGGGGTCCTTATGGAAACTAAGGGATATTAAGGCCTCCTTTTAATAGAGAACTGGAACAAAGCATTAACACATAGTGAATACATGAACTCCTCAAACTATGGTCATCACCGAGAAGTATCCCGATTATTGTCACTTCGGGGTTGTCGGATCATAACACATAATAGGTGACTATAGACTTGCAAGATAGGATCAAGAACACACATATATTCATGAAAACATAATAGGTTCATATCTGAAATCATGGCACTCGGGCCCTAGTGACAAGCATTAAGCATAGCAAAGTCATAACAACATCAATCTCAGAACATAGTGGATACTAGGGATCAAATCCTAACAAAACTAACTTGATTACATGGTAAATCTCATCCAACCCATCACCGTCCAGCAAGCCTACGATGGAATTACTCACACACAGCGGTGAGCATCAAGAAATTGGTGATGACGACGGCGACGAATCCCCCTCTCTGGAGCCCCGAGCGGACTCCAGATCAGCCCTCCCGAGAGAGATTAGGGCTTGGCGGCGGCTCCGTGTCGTAAAACGCGATGAAACTTTCTCCCTGATTTTTTCCCCAAACGTGAATATATGGAGTTGGAGTTGAGGTCGGTGGAGGTCCAGGGGGCCCACGAGATAGGAGGCCGCGCCCTAGGGGGGCGCCCCCTGTCTCGTGGACAGGCTGTGGGCCCCCTAGCATTAATTCTTTCGCCAAAAATTCTTATTAATTCCAAAAAGTGCCTCCGTGGATTTCCAGGACATTCCGAGAACTTTTCTTTTCTACACATAAAACAACATCATGGTAGTTCTGCTGAAAACAGCGTCAGTCCGGGTTAGTTTCATTCAAATCATGCAAGTTAGAGTCCAAAACAAGGGCAAAAGTGTATGGAAAAGTAGATACGTTGGAGACGTATCAACTCCCCCAAGCTTAATCCTTTGTTTGTCCTCAAGCAATTCAGTTGATAAACTGAAAGTGATAAAGAAAAACTTCTACAAACTCTGTTTGCTCTTATTGTTGTAACATGAAAAGCCAGCATTCAAGTTTCAGCAAATATTATGAACTAACCATACTCACAATAACACATAGGTCTCACAATTACTCATATCAATAACATAATCAGCTAGCGAGTCATAATAATAAAACTCGGATGACAACACTTTCTCAAAATAATCATAACATGATATAACAAAATGGTATCTCGCTAGCCCTTTCTGAGACCGCAAAACATAAATGCAGAGCACCTTTAAAGATCAAGGACTGACTAACATTGTAATTCATGGTAAAAGAGATCCAGTCAAGTCACACCCAATATAAACCAATAATAATGAACGCAAATGATAGTGTGCTCTCCAGCGGGTGCTTTTAATAAGAAGGGTGATGACTCAACATAAAAGTAAATAGATAGGCCCTTCGCAGAGGGAAGCAGGGATTTGTAGAGGTGCCAGAGCTCGATTTTAAAATAGAGATTGAATAACATTTTGAGCGGCATACTTTCGCTGTCAACGCAACAACTATGAGATGGCTGTATCTTCCATACTACATGCATTATAGGCAGTTCCCAAACAGAATGGTAAAGGTTTATACTCCCCCAACCACCAACAAGCATCAATCCATGGCTTGCTCGAAACAACGAGTACCTCCAACATACAACAGCCCTGGGGGAGTTTTGTTTAATTATTTTGATTTGCTTTGTTCTCTTTGGATCATGGGACTGGGCATCCCGGTTACCGGCCCTTTCTCGTGAATGAGGAGCGGAGTCCACTCCTCTTGAGAATAACCCACCTAGCATGGAAGATATAGGCAGCCCTAGTTGAAACATGAGCTGCTCGAGCATACAAAACAGAATTTCATTTGAAGGTTTGGAGTTTGGCACATACAAATTTACTTGGAACGGCAGGTAAATACCGCATATAGGAAGTTATAGTGGACTCATATGGAACAACTTTGGGGTTTAAGGAGTTTGGATGCACAAGCAGTACTCCCGCTTAGTACAGGTGAAGGCTAGCAAAAGACTGGGAAGCGACCAACTGAGAGAGCGACAACAGTCATAAACATGCATTAAAATGAATTCACACCGATTACAAGCATGAGTAGGATATAATCCACCATGAACATAAATATCATGAAGGCTATGTTGATTTGATTCAACTACATGCGTGAACATGTGCCAAGTCGAGTCACTCAATTCATTCAAAGGAGGATACCATCCCTTGATAACACATCATAATCATTCTAATAGCATGTTGGCACGCAAGGTAAACCATTATAACTCATAGCTAATCAAGCATGGCACAAGCAACTATAATCTCTAAATGTCATTGCAAATATGTTTACTTCACAATAGCTGACTCAGGAACGATGAACTCATCATATTTACAAAAACAAGTGAGGTCGAGTTCATACCAGCTTTTCCCATCCCAATAAGTCCATCATATATCATCATTATCGCCTTTCACTTGCACGACCGAACGATGTGTATAATAATAAGAGTGCACGTGCATTGGACTAAGCTGGAATCTGCAAGCATCCAACTCAAGAGAGAAGACAAGATAATATGGGCTCTAAGTTAAATAAACAATCATGCATATAAGAGCCACTAATCATTTTCAATATGGTCTTCTCGACCCCCAAAAGAAAGAAAATAAAATAAAACTATTTACACGGGAAAGCTCCCAACAAGTAAAAGAAGAACGAGAAATATTTTGGGTTTTCATTTTAATTTCTACTACAAACAAGGAAATTAAACTAACTAATTTTTTTGGTTTTTCTTCAGGTTTATCAAACACACAAGAAGAAAACTAGAAAAAGAAATTTAAACTAGCATGGATAATACAATGAAAGAGTATGAGCACCGACGACTTGTGTGTGAACATGAATGTAAAGTCGGTGAGAAATACGTACTCCCCCAAGCTTAGGCTTTTTGGCCTAAGTTGGTCTAATACCAATGACCGCCTGGCTGATATCCATAAGAGTAACTGGGGTAGTACTGAGATGCAGAGGCAACCACCTCCTGAGCAACAGCGTGTTGGCGAGCTGCCTCCATTCCCCTCTCATATTCAGTTGCTTCTTCCCTGGTGACAACATATCTTCCTTTTGCCTGATAATCAAAAAGGCAGGGAGCAGGAAGAGTAACAGGGACGACGTGGCGTCTGTCATAGGTTAGTCGATAATGGAGAAATTGTTCATTCCTCTCAAGAAAATGATGATCAAACATAGCTTCTTTATCCAAATAAACAGGAGGTACAATCATATCCCCCTCTCGTGGAGCTATATTAAGAAAATTAGCCACACGGGTTGCATAAATTCCTCCAAAGAAATCTCCCCTTCTACTACTATTCTGCAACCTACGTGCAACTATTGCCCCCAAGTTATAACCTCTATAACCTGACACAGCACTCTTGAGGACACAAAGATCAGGAGCACACATGTGACATACTTCGTCCTTACCATTAATGCATCTACCAATAAAGAGAGCAAAATAATGTATAGCGGGAAAATGAATGCTCCCTATGGTAGCTTGTGCTATGTCCCTAGATTCTCCCACAGTAATACTAGCAAAAAAATCTCTAAATTCAGATTTGCGAGGATCATTAATATTACCCCACTGCGGGAGTTTGCGAGCAGTTGTGAAATCCTCTAAATCCATGGTATAAGATGTATCATAAATATCAAACATGACACTAGGAGAATTAGCGCAGAAATATATTCGAACCTCCGCACAAAGGAATCAGTCAATTGATAATATTGAGGACACTTATCTTGTAAGAAGTCCTCTAGCTCGGCATTACGCACATACGCGTCAAATTCCTCCTTGAAGCCTGCTTCGACCATAAAATCATCGGATGGCCACTCACAAGCCCGTACATTTGCGTCCCTTGGCAAATTAACATCTTGTTCACGTATAGCAATCCTTGGCCCTTTCTTTGCCGAGGAACCACCTTGGTACATTCTTCTAAGCACATTTCTTTTTCTGAAAATTTCTGAAATTTTAGTAACTTCAAAACAAAAGTGAATAAAACTGTACAAGTGCCTAGAGCCTATATCATGCATTAGAATTGCTTGGGACCTCAAAAATTTAACATGCAAGCTCAAGAACATGGTCACCTATGCAACAAAAATTTGTAATGAATAAAGCACTAGAACAAAAACTAATTGGACCAATGGAGGAGTCACATACCAAGCAACAATCTCCCAAAGCAGTTTTGTGAATGGAGCTTTGAGCTAAGAGATCGAAAGTCGCAGGAAAACGAGCTAGAACTCGTGCTTGAGCTGGATGGGGATTTTTTTGGGTAGAAGATGAAGTGTGTGGGTGCTGGCATAAGTGGAGGGGAGCCACCAGGGGCCCACGAGACAAGGGGGCACGCCCTACAGGGGGGCGCCCTCCTCTCTCGTGGCCTGGTGCTTGCCCCTCCTACAGTGTTTTCACTGCCTAAAATCCTCAAATATTCCAGAAAAATCATACTAAATTTGCAGGGCATTTGGAGCACTTTTATTTTCGGACTATTTTTTAATGCACGGATAATTCAGAAAACAGACGGATAATACTATTTTTGCTTTATTTATTCTAAATAACAGAAGGTAAAGAGAGGGTACAAAAGGTTGTGCCTTCTAGTTTCATCCATCTCGTGATCATCAAAATGAATCCACTAACAAGGTTGATCAAGTCTTGTTAACAAACTCACTCCAAGTAACATGGAACTAGAGAAATTTCGAACTCAACGGGGATATGAAAATCCCCAACAATAAGAATATCATACTTTTTCTTGACAGTAGGGAGAGGAAATCCAAAACCTCCAAAAATGATAGTTGGAACTTTTTCAATAGAATTGATGCTATGAACTTGAGATTGTTTCCTCGGAAAGTGTACCGTATGCTCATTACCATTAACATGAAAAGTGACATTGCCTTTGTTGCAATCAATAACAGCCCCTGCAGTATTAAGAAAAGGTCTACCAAGGATAATAGACATACTATCGTCCTCGGGAATATCAAGAATAACAAAGTCCGTTAAGATAGTGACATTTGTAACTACAACAGGCACATCCTCACAAGTACCGACAGGTATAGCAGTTGATTTATCAGCCATTTGCAGAGATATTTCAGTAGGTGTCAACTTTCAATTCAAGTCTAGGATATGAAGAGAGAGGCATAACACTAACACCGGCTCCAAGATCACATAAAGCAGTTCTAACATAATTTCTTTTAATAGAGCAAGGTATAGTTGGGACACGTGGATCTCCAAGTTTCTTTGGTATTCCACCCTTAAAAGTGTAATTAGCAAGCATGGTGGAAATTTCAGCTTCCAGTATCTTTCTTTTGTTTGTAATGATATCCTTCATATACTTAGCATAAGGATTTACTGTAAGCATATCAGTTAAACGCATACGTAAGAAAATAGGTCTAATCATTTCAGCAAAGCGCTCAAAATCCTCATCATCCTTTGACTTGGATGGTTTAGGAGGAAAGGGCATGGGTTTCTGAACCCATGGTTCTCTTTCTTTACCGTGCTTCCTAGCAACAAAATCTCTCTTATCATAACGTTGATTCTTTGATTGTCACTAGTGCAGACCGGGCAATAGCACCAGTTTGTAAGGCCCTTTAGTGCCGGTTACATAACCGGCACTAAATTGTGGTCACTAAAGGCCCCCCCCCTTTAGTACCGGTTCAGCACGAACCCGTGCTAAAGGGCAACCACGTGGCATGAGCCAGCTCCGGGGGCCTGGAGCCCTTTAGTACCGGTTGGTAAGACCAACCGATACTATAAGGTTTGGGGTTTTTTTAGTTTTATGATTTCTTTTTCATTTAATTTTGTGTTTCCATTTTAATTCTTTTTCGTTTGCTGGTATTTTACGATACTACACATTGTACACGTTATGCATATATATATATAAATAGAATTTCTAGTAGAACCAATCATCGAGTTCAACATGATTGTCATGATAATATAAGCGTTCATATATAACACCACAAAAGCAAATCACTTAAGTTCAGAACGAAGAACACGGACATGAAAGGACAAGTACTAATTAAGAGCAGCATGAAGAACTAGCTAAATCACTCCTGCTAGCTACTCTCTCTCTGGTAAATAGCATAGAACATGTATAGCTCTCCTGATTGATCATACTGGAGCATGCCGATGAACCTGTCTCCTAATCGTGGGCTGCGCTTCTCATTGCTGCCCCCTAGTACTTCTCTGCGATCATTAACAATTTTCCTCCAATCTTTCACTATTAAGCATTCATCGCTTCTAGAAATCCTGAATGCATTCATGTGCAATGCAGGATATCTTGGCCGTAAGCTAACAATTGACATCTGACCTTTAATCTCGATCCCCTGAGGCACAACTGTCATCGGGAGTCCCTGTTGAAGAACATCGTATAATACTTAATTAATATACTTAGCAATGAAAGTTTAGCAAAAAAAATATGTATGCAAAATATGCACTGAGGACAAATAGTAAATATCTTACCATCATTCCTAAATAGATGTGACCGTAGTTCAATACCATCACTATTGGTCACACGTTTTGAGTACTAACATTTCTAAGTGCAGGAAGAAAATTTGTCTTGACAGTATGAAGATCCTCAAGCCATGAAACATAATGACTTATCTCCTCGCAGTTTAGTTCAGCGCCGGGATAGTAGTAGGTCCTGTCTACCAAGCGCCGGACATGTTTGGTTGAATGGAGATAAGCTGTCAATAGAAATTAGTTGTCAGTTATTTTTGAATAAGCAATATCAAAGACAAAAATATAGTTGAGAAGAACTCACATAATGGTAGAACTGGAGGCGTCTGCACATCGACCCATATGTCTCTATTACCTTCAATATCATCTTCCGGACGAATATCAAAGGTGATAACCATACCAGGCTCAAATGCATAAGCCTTGCATAGTGATTGCCAAGTTTTGCATTCAAAATAGGTGTACGTGTGTGCATTGTATACTTTGACGTTGAAAGTATAACCATCATGCTCAGTTTTCAGGTAAGCTCTCTTTACCTCCATAGTTTCCATATCTTTGAAACCTATCTTATCCAAGACAAAAATTCTTGCATGGCAGGGGATGCGCTAGTAGAATAGTGAAAATTAAAAATTATAAGTCAGGCAAATGAAGCATATATAAGTCATGCTTAATTACGAAAACAGACTTGTCGTTGTGACTTACTGTATCGAATTCGAAAGTCTCATCCAGCTTGATGCTGAATCGCCTACCATCAACAAGGAAATTTCTGTCGCATTGGCCGCACTGGTCTTCACAGTATTCGCACATAATGAAATTTTTTCCGTCGTCAGACGACATTTCCTATGTTCATATTAGGCGAAACATTAAACACTTACTAATTCAATTAATTCAACTACTTCTATTAATTCAACTAAGCATTTACTAAAAATAAACTAGTTGTATTAATTCAATTAGTTCAACTAAGCATTTACTAAAAATAAACTAGTTCTATATATTAATTCAACTAGTTCAACTAAACATTTACTAAAAATAAACTAGTTATATTAATTCAACTAGTTCAAAGTAAGCATTTACTAAAAATAAACT
>NC_057807.1:129828255-129828933 GCF_018294505.1 Triticum aestivum | reverse complement strand
GAGGGCGACGACACGGCGGCGCGGCGGCGTCGGCGTCGTCGTCGAGATCGAGAGACTCTCTCGCGCGAGAAGTGGAACGAAGCGGCGACGAGATAACTGATTTTTCGTAAGTGTCATATATATAGGGGGAGCCTTTAGTACCGGTTGGAGCCACCAACCGGTACTAAAGGCCAATTTTGGCCAGCCCAAGCGACGGGAAACTGGGCCTTTAGTACCGGTTGGTGGCTCTAACCGGTACTAAGGGCAACACATTAGTACCGGTTGGAGCCACCAACCGGTACTAATGGCCATGCGCTGCCACCGCAGTGCGCTATGTTTAGTCCCACCTCGCCGAGCGAAGGGCAGCCGCACTGGTTTATAAACCCAGCCGCGGCTGCCCTTTCGAACTCCTCTATTTAGCAGGCTTCTGGGCCTAACTAGGGCGCGCTGCCCTGTGAGCCTGCCGGCCCTACTGGGCATGTATTTGCACATCCGAGGTCTGGCAGGCCCACAGGGCAGCGCCCCAACATTTTTTTATAATTTTTTCTTTTCTGCATTATTTATTTTCTTCTATTTATTTTTGAGTAATTTTTTATATAGTTATTTATTTTATGCTTTATTTTTATCTTCTATTTATTTCTGAGTAGTTTTTTTGCCGTATTTAGTTTCTTTGTGAATATTTTTGCTTTATATAATTTT
>NC_057807.1:129802766-129826773 GCF_018294505.1 Triticum aestivum | reverse complement strand
TATTTATTTGTGAGTACTTTTTCATCTAGTTTGCCAAAATTCAACATTTTCAGAGTTCATTTTGTAGTGATTTTCAATTTCATGGTCATTTTGTAAACGATTGAAAAATAGCAAATATAATTTTTTTTCTTTTCTGCTTTATTTTTTCTTCTATTTATTTCTGAGTAGTTTTTTCTTTTCTACTATATTTATTTTCTTCTATTGATTTCTGAGTAGTTTTTTTATTTTGTTTTTTTCTTTTCAGCTATAGTTTTTCTTCTTTTCTGCTATTTTTTCTTTTCTGCAAAACTTGATGGTCAAAGTCTGGAGTTATAACTTAAAAAAAATAAATGTCGACGTGCAATTAGTTTTTGCCATAACAGAAGAAGTCCGGAGTTGTAATAAGTTATTAAAAATAAAAAAGAGGTCAATGCTCGTTAATTTGCTTCAAGCCTTTCGGAATAGTGTAAACTGCACTGCGCATAGCTCCATGCAGTCTACCGTATTCCTGAAGGCTTGAAGCTAAGCAACATGAGCATTGAGCCTCTTCTTCATCATCTCTGCACTCAGGGCATATAAACCGCTCCTAGTCCCTCTCACTTCATGAGGTGGGACTAAAAAACAGCTTGCCATAACCTCATTAGTACCGGTTCATGGTACGAACCGGCACTAAATGGTGATGGTGGGGCCATAGCCTGACCGCAGGCTGACACAGCCTCTTTAGTACCGGTTCGTGGCATGAACCGGTACTAAAGGTTCGCCACGAACCGGTGCTATTGATCACCGCCACGAACCGGCACTAGTGTACACATTAGTGCCGGCTGAAATTCCAACCGGCACTATTGTGCTTCACATTTGACCCTTTTTCTACTAGTGTGTGGGTTATCAAGATCAACAACAGGTTCAATCTCTACATCATTGTTTTTGCTAGGTTGAGCATCAACATGAACATTATCATTAACATTATCACTAGGTTCATGTTCATCACCTGATTGAGTTTCAGCATCAGAAATAGAAATATCATTGGGATTCTCAGGTGTGTCTACAGTAGGTTCACTAGAAGCATGCAAAGTCCTATCATTTTTCTTCTTCTTCGTGTTAGAAGAACTAGGTGCCTCTAAATTATTTCTCTAAGAATCTTGCTCGATTCTCTTAGGATGGCCTTCGGGATACAAAGGTTCCTGAGTCATTCTACCAGTTCTAGTAGCCACTCTAATAGCAAAGTCATTTTTATTATTTAATTCACCAAGCAAATCATTTTGAGCTTTGAGTACTTGCTCAGCTTGAGTAGCAACCATAGAAGCATATTTGCTAACGCGGTGAAGTTCATCTTTAACTCTAGCTAGATTATCACCTATGCGTCCTATCTCGAAAGCATTATTCTTTAACTCTCTACCAACATAAACATTGAAACTTTCTTGTCTAGCCATAAAGTCATCAAATTCATCTAAGCATGGGCTATGAAATTTAGTGGAGGGGATTTCAACTTTGTCATATCTATAGAGAGAATTTACCTTTACTACCTGTGTCGGGTTATCAAGACAATGTGGTTCTTCAGGCGGTATATTAAGACCATGTATTTCTCCAATAGGAGGTAAATTCTTAACATCTTCAGCTTTAATGCCTTTTTCTTTCATTGATTTCTTTGCCTCTTGCATATCTTCAAGACTGAGAAATAGAACACCTCTCTTTTTTGGAGTGGGTTTAGGAATAGGCTCAGGAGTTGGCTCAATTGGTTCAGGAATTACTTCAGGAATTGGCTCGGGAAGAGTCCAATTATTTTCATTAGTCAACATATTATTCAATAATATTTCAGCTTCGTCGACTGTTGAGGGAGTCCTGGACTAGGGGGTGTCCGGATAGCCGGACTATCATCATCGGCCGGACTCCAAGACCATGAAGATACAAGATTGAAGACTTCGTCCCGTAGAGTAGGATTTTACCTCCATCGAGAGGGCCCGAACCTGGGTAAAAACATCGTGTCCCTTGTCTCCTGTTACCATCCGCCTAGACGCACAGTTCGGGACCCCCTACCCGAGATCCGCCGGTTTTGACACCGACAACTGTTCTTTCCCTGAAAACACAACTGGCACAACTATCCAAGTAGTCCTTGGAAGCATCGGTTAGTCCATTATAAAAGATATCAAGTATTTCATTTTTCTTAAGAGGATGATCAGGTAAAGCATTAAGTAAACGAAGAAGCCTCCCCCAAGCTTGTGGGAGACTCTCTTCTTTGATTTGAACAAAATTATATATTTCCCGCAAGGTAGCTTGTTTCTTATGAGCAGGGAAATATTTGGCAGAGAATTATACCAAGTCTTAGCATCACCCTTTAATGAGAACGGAAATATCTTAAGGATATATAAATAGCGAGACTTCTCATCATTAGTAAATAGGGTGGCTATATCATTCAACTTGGTAAGATGTGCCACAACAGTTTCAGATTCAAGGCCATAAAAAGGATCAGATTCAACTAAAGTAATAATATCAGGATCAACAGAGAATTCATAATCCTTATCAGTAACACAGATAGGTGAAGTAGCAAAAGTAGGATCGGGTTTCATTCTAGCATTAAGAGACTGCTGCTTCCATTTAGCCAATAATTTCTTAAGATCATTTCTATCATTGCAAGCAAGAATTTCCATAGCAGCTGCTTCATTTATAACATAACCCTTAGGAACAACAGGTAATACATGATCATTGGGGGGACCTTCATCATCACTATCATCAATAATAGGTTCTTCAATATTTTCATTCCCCCTAACTCTAGCAAGTTGTTCATCAAGAAATTCACCTAATGGCACAGTAGTATCACGCACAGAAGTAGTTTCATCATGCATAGCAGAAGTGGCATCATCAATAACATGCGACATATCAGAATTCATAGCAGTAGTAGGTTTAGGTGTAGCAAGCCTACTAATAACAGAAGGAGAATCTAGTGCAGAGCTAGATGGCAGTTCCTTACCTCCCCTCGTAGTTGAGTGCAAAATAGTAGTTCGATCGTCTTTCAAGTTCTTCATAGTGATCAACAGATATAAATCCCAAGTGACTCAGAGAATAGAGCTATGCTCCCCGGCAACGGAGCAAGAAATTAGTCTTGATAACCCACAAGTATAGGGGATCGCAACAGCTTTCGAGGGTAGAGTATTCAACCCAAATTTATTGATTCGACACAAGGGGAGCCAAAGAATATTCTTGAGTATTAGCAGTTGAGTTGTCAATTCAACCACACCTGGATAACTTAGTATCTGCAGCAAAGTATTTAGTAGCAAAAGTGGTATGATAGTAATGGTAACGATAGCAAAAGTAAAGATAAATGTTTTTGGGTTTTTTTAGTAGTTGTAACAGTAGCAACGGAAAAGTAAATAAGCGAAGAACAATTTGTGAAAAGCTCGTAGGAAAGGGATCAGTGATGGATAATTATGCCGGATGCAATTCCTCATGCAATAGTTATAACATAGGGTGATATAGAACTAGCTCCAATTCATCAATGTAATGTGGGCATGTATTCCGTAAATAGTCATATGTGCTTATGGAAAAGAACTTGCATGACATCTTTTGTCCTACCCTCCCGTTGCAGCGGGGTCCTTATGGAAAATAAGGGATATTAAGTCCTCCTTTTAATAGAGAACTGGAATAAAGCATTAACACATAGTGAATACATGAACTCCTCAAACTACGGTCATCACCGAGAAGTATCCCGATTATTGTCACTTCGGGGTTGTCGGATCATAACACATAATAGGCGACTATAGACTTGCAAGATAGGATCAAGAACACACATATATTCATGAAAACATAATAGGTTCAGATCTGAAATCATGGCACTCGGGCACTAGTGACAAGCATTAAGCATAGCAAAGTCATAGCAACATCAATTTCAGAACATAGTGGATACTAGGGATCAAACCCTAACAAAACTAACTTGATTACATGGTAAATCTCATCCAACCCACCACCGTCCAGCAAGCCTACGATGGAATTACTCACACACGGCGGTGAGCATCATGAAATTGGTGATGACGACGGCGACGAATCCCCCTCTCCGGAGCCCCGAACGGACTCCAGATCAGCCCTCCCAAGAGAGATTAGGGCTTGGCGGCGGCTCCGTGTCATAGAACGCGATGAAACTTTCTCCCTGATTTTTTTCTCCCCGAACGTGAATATATGGAGTTGGAGTTGAGGTTGGTGGAGGTCCAGGGGGCCCGCAAGATAGGAGGCCACGCCCTAGGGGGGGCGCCCCCTGTCTCGTGGTCTGGCTGTGGGCCCCCTGGCATTAATTATTTCGCCAAAAATTGTTATTAATTCCAAAAAGTGCCACCGTGGATTTCCAGGACATTCCGAGAACTTTTCTTTTCAACACATAAAAAAACATCATGGTAGTTATGCTGAAAACATCGTCAGTCCAGGTTAGTTTCATTCAAATCATGCAAGTTAGAGTCCAAAACAAGGGCAAAAGTGTTTGGAAAAGTAGATACGTTGGAGACGTATCAATAATTAATCTCCAGGTGTGGTTGAATTGACAACTCAGCTGCTAATACATTCAAATATTCTTTGGCTCCCCTTGTGTCAAATTTATAAATTTGGGTTGAATACTCTACCCTCGAAAACTGCTGCGATCCCCTATACTTGTGGGTTATCAAGACTTTTTTCTGGCTCTGTTGCCGGGGAGCATAGCTATATTTGTTGAGTCACTTGGGATTATTATCATATTATCACTATGAGGAATCTGAAGGACGCTAAGACTACTATTTTTCCCTCTGAGACGAGGGGGGTAAGGAACTGCCATCTAGTTTTGCTTTAGATTCACCTTCTGTTATAAGTAAACTTGCAACACCACCACATGCTATCAATTCAGATATGTCGCAAGTTATTGATGATGCTACTTCTGCTATGGATAATGCTTATGATGATGCTAATACCTTGCTTAATCATGATGATGTGCCACTTGGTGACTTTCTTGATAAACAAATTGCTAGAGTAAGACAACATGATGTTGTTGAATTTGATGATGAGCTTGAAACTAAAAATCTTGAAACACCTGCTAGAACTAGCCTTCCTAGATATGAATTGCCAAAGGTACTGGAAGGTTATGTTATGAATGAGGAGACAACTAGAGATATTCTTGCTTGTAAGGATAGAGATGATCTAGAGAAATTAGTATGCAAGTATAAAGAAAAATCTCTGAATGCTAGAATGAAATATGGTCCTAAGTTTGCTACTTCACCGATCTTTATTGATGATAAGGATAATGAATTCTCTATCGGCCCAGAGTTAATTACTTTGGTTGAATCTGATCCTTTCCATGGCTATGAAACTGAAACTGTTGTGGCACATCTTACTAAGTTGAATGACATAGCCACCCTTTTTACTCATGATGAGAAGACTCACTATTACTTTATTCTCAAACTATTTACGATCTCCTTAAAGGGTGATGCTAAAGCTTGGTACAATACTCTTAATCCTGGTTGTGTGCGTAGTCCCCAGGATATGTTCTATTACTTCTCTGCAAAATATTTTCCTGCTCATAAGAAACAAGTTTCCTTGCAGGAAATATTTAACTCGTTGCAAACTAAAGAAGAGAGTCTCCCACAAGCTTGGGGGAGGCTTTGCCAATTACCTAATGCTTTGCGTGATCATCCTCTTAAGAAAAATGAAATACTTGATAACTTCTATACTAGACTAACCGATGCTTCAAGGGATTTCCTAGATAGTTGTGCTAGTTGTGTTTTCAGGGAACGATCTGTTGGGCAAGCTGAAGAATTACTGAATAATATATTGAAAAATTATGATGATTGGACTCTTCCTAAACCACCGGCTAAACCCACTTCGAAGAAGAGGGGTATATTATATCTCAGTCCTGAAGATATGCAAGAGGCAAAGAAATCTATGAAGGAAAAAGGTATTAAAGCTGAGGATGTCAAAAATTTACCTCCTATTGAAGAAATACATGGGCTTAATATACCACCACTGCCTAAGGTGGTAGAGGTAAATTCTCTAATGAAGTTCAGTGATAATGACAATCCTCATAATATGCACCCTAGCCAATGCCTCTATGAGTTTGAAAATTACATTAGAAAAAAAGATCACTTCAATGAAATGTTATGAAACAATTGAAATACAATTGTGATATGATTGCTCACTTGAGTGACTTGTTATTTAGATTCTGAAATGATGTTAGAGGTGTTGTAAAGCATGCTTCTATGGTTCAAACTCAGTTAGAACAAGTTCTAAATCTCAAAGGGAATTGCTAGATGAAATGAATAATAACATACATGACTTTGCTATTATAGTAGCAACTAGAGGAGGTTAAATGACTCAGGAACCACTTTATCTTGAGGGACACCCAAAAAGAATTGAACAAGATTCACAAAGAGTTAACACTAATGCACCTTGTGCTTCTAGAAAGAAAAAGAAGAAGAAAAATGATAGGACTTTGCATGCTTCTAGTCAACCTGAAATAGAAAAACCTCCTAATAATGATAATGAAACTTCTATCTCTGATGATGAAACTCAATCTGGTAATGAACACTGACCTTCTTATAATGAAAAAGATAATGATGAGGTTCATTATGATACTCAAACAAATGAAAAATAACCAGACAATGATGTTGAGATAGAACCACCTGTTGATCTTGATAACCCACAACCTAAGAATAAAAGATATGATAAAAGAGACTTCATTGCTAGAAAACATGGTAAAGAAAGAGAACCGTGGGTTCAAAAACCTATGCCTTTTCCACCCAGGTCAACTAAAAAGAAAGATGATGAAGAATTTGAATGCTTTGCTGAAATGCTGAGGCCAGTCTTTTTGCGTACTTGCCTGACTGATATCTTGAAAATGCCTCCTTATGCAAAGTATATGAAAGACATCATCACCAATAAGAGAAAAATACCGGAAGCTGAAATCTCCACCATGCTTGCTAATTATACTTTTAAAGATGGAGTACCTAAAAAACTTGGAGATCCAGGAATACCAACTATACCTTGCTCCATCAAAAAGAATTATGTTAAAACTGCTTTATGTGATTTAGGAGCTGGTGTCAGTGTTATGCCTTTCTATTTATATCAAAGACTTGATTTGTATGAGCTCATAACTACTGAAATATCTTTGCAAATGGCTGACAAATCAACTGCCATACCTATCGGTATTTGTGAGGATGTGCCCGTTGTTTGTTGCTAATGTTACTATTTTGACTGACTTTGTTATACTTGAGATGCCCGAGGACGACAACATGTCGATTATCCTTGGTAGACCTTTCTTGAATACTGCAGGGGCTGTTATTGATTCAATAAAAGCAGGTTCACTTTTCATATCAATGCTAATGAGCATACGGTGCACTTTCCAAAGAAACAATTCCAAGTGAATGGTATTAATGTTATTGAAAAATCTCCGACAATCACTATTGGAAGTTTTCATCTACCTCTACCTACATTTAAAAAGAAATATGAAATACTTATTGTTGGGGACATTCATATCCCCGTTGAGGTAACTTAGTGATTTATGATAGTTCTTGGTTTCATGCTAATCGAAAGTGGTTGCTAATAAGACTTGATCAACCTTATTAATGGATCATTTTTGAGCGGTATGAAGTTGATGAATTTAGTAAGCACTACCTTCTATCCCTACCTTTTCTTTTTATTTTTTTATTAGTTAAATAAAATAAAATGCCATGTTATGTCTGTTTTCTGAATTTCCCGTGCAATAATAAGATGACCCAAAAATAAAAGTTCTCAGAATGCTCTCAAAATTTAATACAATTTTTTCCTGAATATTTGAGAATTTCTGGTGCAAATAATATCAGAGGGAGGTGCACCAGGTGGGCACAACCCACCTGGGCACGCCAGGACCCCCAGGCGCGCCATGGTGGGTTGTGGTTTCCACGTGGGCCCCCTCATTTATCTCTTCACACCACATCATCACCTACCTCCAGAAAAATTCTCCATTGCTCTCTCTCTCTCTCTCTCTCTCTCTCTCGTGTTCTTGCTCTCAAACCCGCGGATTTCAATCTCTTTTCTCGAAGCTCCATTTCTGAAACTATTTTCAGGGGATTGTTACTTGGTATGTAACTCCACTATTTGTCCAATTAGTTTTTGTTTTAGTGGTGTATATTTTGAATAATTAGCTACTCTTGGTACTGCTATAGATGAGCTTGCATGGTGAATTCTTAGAGTTCTAAGTAGTTTGAATGCTTGCTATGGCTTCTATGTATCCCTGTGAGTAGTTTCTATCAATCTTATAAATTTTTGTTTATAAATTGTTGTCACTCAAAAGTTTTCAGAAAATTGTACACGAACAAGATGAACCTATTTGGAAGGAGTTCTTCAAGGAGGAGATCCTCGGGGGCATCTTCTAGTGACAACTCCGCTCGCATGTCTTATGTCGAACCAAGTGAAAGTTCCATTCGAGATGCAGCCACCAAAACATGCTTATGGCCTTGCGATGATTACATGATGCGTGTGGGCATTAAGGAGGAATTTGAGCAATATGTTCACAATGCCAGTCTCGGTCCCTACATTTCAGATCAGTGCGAACAACACCACACTCTCATGGAATCATTTGTCAAAGGATTTAAAGTCCATCCCCGTGAGTCTAGGGTGTCATTTAAGCTTTATGAAAATCCATTTACCATCTCACTAGAGAGTTTTGTTCACCACTGCAAACTCCCATTCTGGGGTTCGCTTGACAAACCACCAAGAGCTGAGTACCAATCATTCTTGACTAGTCTTTGCTATGGCGAGACGAGGGGAGTGACACAAGGTAGAATAAAGAGCATTCATTTTCCCACAATTCAGTACTTTGCATTATTTAACGGGAAATGTATAGTAGGCAAGCAGACTATAGTACGCTTTGTGCTCCAGACTTGAGCCTCATATGCACCGCTCTCACCGGTGAAAGGAGTTATAACCTTGGAGTGATTGTTGCACGCAGACTGCAGCATAACGCTGACATTGGCTATTTCTATGGTGGAATATATGCCACGCGTTTAGCATGAGGGCTGGGTGTTTCACCTTTGCCCTTTGACCCTATCCTACCCACGCAGTATTTAGACTTTGATGCTTTAAAACGTCATAAGCCTCAAAGGAAAAATTCATAACTTCACTTACAATCTGTTGTTTAACCAAACATCTGTTGTGCACACATATTTGCCTGTGCCTCCTCTTTTTGACTATCACATCAAAGGAAGATATTTTGTTCTTGAGAGCGAGGCTCGAGCTCACAACACAGCAGTGGAGGCAGCACGGCAGGTCGAGGCATCCGCACAAAGAGCCTCCGTGAGCTACCATGCCGACTACTATCCAGGCTACTGTATGCTTACCAAGTTAGGCCAAAAGCCTAAGCTTGGGGGAGTACGTGTTTCTCACCGACTTTACATTCATGTTCACACATTTCATTCTAGTTCTAGGTGTTCACACTTTTTCATTGTATTATCCAAGTTAAAATTATTTTCTTTCTTCTTGTGTGTTTGAAAAATTTGAGAAAATCCAAAAATATTTCCTGCTTCTTTTTTATTTTCTTTCTAGAGTAGTTAGATGTAGCACTAAAAAGAAAACCCAAAAGGATTTCTTTGTTCTTCTTTTGCTTATTGGGAGCTTTCCCGCGTAAATAGTTTTTCTCGTTTTTGCTTTTCCCTTTAATTTACTTGTTCAAGAAAACCAAAAACTCCAAAAATATTTCAATGTGTTTCTCTGAATTTCTTTTCTTTTTATTCGAGTTGTACCGAGAAGACCACGATGAAGATGTTGAGTGGCTCTCATATGAATAATTGTTGATCTAACAAGGAGCCCATTTTACCTTGTCTTCTCCCGTTGAATAAAATGTTTGCGGATTTCAGCTTAATTAGTCCACGACACTCTTGCACTATTATTATTTTCACGTCGTTCGGTCGTGTAAGTGAAATGTAATAATGACGATATTCGATGAACTGGTTGTGGCAGAGAGAAATGGGTATGAACTTGACTTGTTCTGTTTGTGTAAATACGTTTAACCTAGTATATCCATGATTCAGCCCATTATGATTAAACATGTTTGCAATGACAATTAGAGATTATAGTTTCTCATGCCATGCATAAGTAGCTAGGAGTGGATAATGATTTATCTTGGATGTCAACATTGCGTTAAAATGATTGTGATGTAGTATGATGATATTGTATCCTCCTCTGAATGTTCGAGGGGCTTGACTTGGCACATGCTTATGCATGTAGTTGAATCAAAACCAACATAGCCTCTATGATATTTATGTTCATGGTGTTCATATCCTACTCATGCTAGTGTCCAATGTTACTTATGCATAATGCATGTTCATGACCATTGTTGCTCTCTAGTTGGCTGCTTCTCAATCTAATTACTAGCCTTCGCCTATACTAAGTGGGAATTCTGCTTGTGCATCAAAAACCTTGAACCTAAAACTTATTCCATATGAGTCCACCATACCTACCTATATGCGGTATTTCCCTGCCGTCCAAAGTAAATTTGCATGTGCCACCTCTAAAAACTTCTAATAAATATCCTTTTTTGTGCATGTATCGTTCGTGGAACGACAGGAGGTGGTCGGTATCTTCCATGCTAAGCGGGTTATTCTCAGGTCGAGTGTTTATTCACTCGCCATCGCACGAGAAATGGGCAGTAATAGGGGTGCCTAGTCCCAAAGTGCAAAAAGAAAAAGCTTACAAATAATCAAACAAAAACTCCCAATGGAGTCAAAACCTTTACTTTTATCGCTTGGGAACCGCCACTAGCGTGTTTAACATGGAAGATATTGATAACTGATGGTCGTGAAGTAAATGAGAAGGGTGCATGTCTCAAAACATCATTTACCTCTGTTTTAAAACTTGAGCTCTGGCACCTCTGCAAATCACCGCTTCCCTCTGCAAAGGGACTATCTATTTACTTTTATGTTGTGTCATTACCTTCTAAAATAAGCGCCAAAACTTGAGAGCACTGTTGTCATGCTTATGAATTGTGTGTAGCTAATGTTGGGTGCATGATGACTGGATCTTTTCTACCATGAATTACAATGTTTAGTTGCTGCTTGAACTTTGGAGGTGCTCTGCATTTATGTTTTGCGGTCTCAAAAAGGGCTAGCAACATACAACTATTGTCATATTATATCATGGTTATTTTGACAACATGTTGCTGTCTAAGATCTCTTATTATTGCTCGCTAGCTGATTATGTCATTGATATGAGTTAATATAATCTTTAAGAGTTATTGTCGGCATGGTTAGTTATAGTGTTGGCTGAAGACCTGGGTGCTGTTTAAGCTTATTATGCAAACAAGAGCAAAACAGTTCGTAAAAAATTTTCTTTTTCACTTTTAGTTTATCAACTGAATTGCTTGAGGACATGCAAAGGTTTAATCTTGGGGGAGTTGATACGTCTCCGACGTATCTACTTTTCCTAACGCGTTTCCTCTTGTTTTGGACTCTAGTTTGCATGATTTGAATGAAACTAACCCCGGACTGACGTTGTTTTCAGCAGAACTATCATGGTGTTGTTTTTGTCCGGAAATAAAAGTTCTTGGAATGGAATGAAACTTTGCGTGGATTTTTATACAATAAATAAGAATTTCTGGAGCCAAGATCCACCGGAGAGGGGTACCTGGGTGGGCACAACCCACTAGGGCGCGCCCCCCTCCTGGTGCGCCCCCCTCCTAGCGCGCCCAGGTGGATTGTCCCAACCTGGTGGCCCCGTAGATCCTAAAACTGATGCTATAAAATCCTATTTTTTTCTAGAAAAAATCAGGGAGAATGAATTATCACGTTCCACGAGACGGAGCCGTCCTCACCTCATGTTCTTCATCGGGAGGCTAGATCTGGAGTTCGTTTGGGGCTCCGGAGAGGGGGACCTTCGTTCTTCGTCATCACCAACCCTTCTCCATGGCCGATTCCATGATGCTCCCCACCGGGAGTGAGTAATTCCTTCGTAGGCTCACTGGTTGGTGAGGAGTTGGATGAGATTCATCATGTAATTGAGTTAGTTTTGTTAGGGCTCGATCCCTAGTATCCACTATGTTCTAAGATTGATGTTGCTATGACTTTGCCATGCTTAATGCTTGTCACTTTGGGCCCGGGTGCCATGATTTCAGATCTGAACCATTTATGTTATCACCATTATATCCATGTCTAGATCCGATCTTGCAAGTTATAGTCACCTACTATATGTTACGATCCGGCAACCCCGGAGTGACAATAGTCGAGACCACTCCTGGTGATGACCGTAGTTTGAGGAGTTCATGTATTCACCGTGTGTTAATGCTTTGTTCTGGTTCTCTATTAAAAGGAGGCCTTAATATCCCTTAGTTTCCAGTAGGACCCCGCTGCCATGGGAGGGTAGGACAAAAGATGTCATGCAAGTTCTTTCCATAAGCACGTATGACTATTTACGGAATACATGCCTACATTATATCGATGAACTGGAGCTAGTGCCATATCGCCCCAGGTTATAATTGTCTCATGATCAATATCATCCAACAAGTCACCGATCCAATGCCTACGAATTTATCTTATATTGTTCTTGCTAAGTTACTACTACTGCTGTTACTGTTGCACTTGCTACAAAGTTACTGCTATCATTGTTACCATTACCGTTGTTGCTGCTACTATTATCAAAACTATCATACTACTTTGCTACTGATCACTTTGCTGCAGATAATTAATCTCCACGTGTGGTTGAATTGACAACTTAGCTGCTAATACCTTCAAATACTCTTTGGCTCCCCATGTGTCGAATCTATAAATTGGGTTGAATACTCTACCCTCGAAAACTGTTGCGATCCCATATACTTGTGGGTTATCAAGACCTTTTTCTGGCGCCGTTGCCGGGGATCATAGCTATATTTGTTGAGTCACTTGGGATTATTATCATATTATCACTATGAGGAATCTGAAGGACGCTAAGACTACTATTTTTCCCTCTAAGACGAGGGGAGGTAAGGAACTGCCATCCAGTTTTGCTTTAGATTCACCTTCTGTTATAAGTAAACTTGCAACACCACCACATACTATCAATTTTGATATGTCGCAAGTTATTGATGATGCTACTTCTGCTATGGATAATGCTTATGATGATGCTAATACCTTGCTTAATGATGATGATGTGCCACTTGGTGACTTCCTTGATAAACAAATTGCTAGAGTAAGACAACATGATGTTGTTGAATCTGATGATGAGCTTGAAACTGAAAAATCTTGAAACACCTGCTAGAACTAGCCTTCCGAGATATGAATTGCCAAAGGTACCGGAAGGTTACGTTATGAATTAGGAGACAACTAGAGACATTCTTGCTTGTAAGGATAGAGATGATCTAGAGAAATTATTATGCAAGTATAAAGAAAAATCTCTGAATGCTAGAATGAAATATGTTCCTAAGTTTGCTACTTCACCGATCTTTATTGATGATAACGATTATGAATTCTATGTCGACCCAGAGTTAATTACTTTGGTTGAATCTGATCCTTTCCATGGTTATGAAACTGAAACTGTTGTGGCACATATTACTAAGTTGAATGACATAGCCAACCTTTTTACTCATGATGAGAAGACTTGCTATTAATTTATTTTCAAAATATTTCCGTTATCATTAAAGGGTGATGTAAAGCTTGGTACAATACTCTTACTCCTGGTTGTGTGCGTAGTCCGCATGATATGATTTATTACTTCTTTGCAAAATATTTTCCTGCTCATAACAAAGAAGCTGCCTTGCAGGAAATATTTAACTTTGTGCAAACTAAAGAAGAGAGTCTCCCACAAGCTTGGGGGAGGCTTTGCCAATTACTTAATGCTTTGCCTGATCATCCTCTTAAGAAAAATGAAATACTTGATATCTTCTATAATAGACTAACTGATGCTTCTAGGGATTTCCTAGATAGTTGTGCTGGTTGTGTTTTCAGGGAATGAAATGTTGGGCAAGCTAAAGAATTATTGAATAATATATTGAAAAATTATGATGATTGGACTCTTCCAGAACCACCGGCTAAACCCACTCCGAAGAAGAGGGGTATATTATATATCAGTCCTGAAGATATGCAAGAGGCAAAGAAATCTATGAAGGAAAAAGGTATTAAACTTGAGGATGTCAAAAATTTACCTCCTATTGAAGAAATACATTGGCTTAACATACCACCACTGCCTAAGGTGGTAGAGGCAAATTCTCTAATGAAGTTCAATGATAATGACAATCCTCAGAATATGCACCCTAGCCAATGCCTCTATGAGTTTGAAAATTACATTAGAAAACAAGATCACTTCAATGCAAATGTTATGAAACAATTGAAATACAATTCTGATATTATTGCTCGCTTGAGTGACTTGTTATTTAGAATCTCAAATGATGTTAGAGGTGTGGAAAGCATGCTTCTATGGTTCAAACTCAGTTAGAACAAGTTGCTAAAGCTCAAAGAGAATTGATAGATGAAATGAATAATTGTTGGGGAACGTAGCAAAAATTCAAAAACTTTCTACGCATCATGAAGATCAATCTATGGAGTAATCTAGCAACGAGGGGAAGGATAATGCATCTACATACCCTTGTAGATCGCTAAGCGGAAGCGTTCAAGTGAACGGGGTTGATGGAGTCATACTCGTCGTGATCCAAATCACCGATGTTCCTAGTGCCGAACGTACGGCACCTCCGCGTTTAACACACGTGCAGCCCGGTGACATCTCCCATGCCTTGATCCAGCAAGGAGAGATGGAGAGGTTGGGGAAGACTCCTCCAGCAGCAGCACAACGGCGTGGTGGTGATGGAGGAGCGTGGTATTCCAGCAGGGCTTCGCCAAGCATCGCAAGAGACGAGGAGGACTTGGGAGAGGAGGAGGGTTGCGCCAAAACTTGGGTGCGGCTGCCCTCCCACCCCTCCACTATTTATAGGTGGGGAGAGAGGGGGCCGGCCCCCCTATATCTCATCTAGGGTTGGGGGCGGCGGCCAAAGGGGGGAGGAGTGCCTCCCAAGTCAAGTGGAGGCCCTCCCCCTTAGGGTTTCCCCTCTCCCATGCGCATGGGCCTTGGGGGGGCTGGTGCACCTGGCCCATTAAGGCTAGGGCGCCCCCTTACAGCCCATGCTGCTGTATTGGACGTGGTGGAACATTTTCCGGACCTCCGGACCCCTCCAGAATCCTCCGGAACCTTCTGGAAGCTTCCCGGTACAATACCGGAAAAAACCAAACTTTTCCCGGAACCCGAACAACAACTTTCCATATATAAATCTTTACCTCCGGACCATTCCGGAACTCCTCGTGACATCGGGGATCTCATCCGGGACTTCGAACAACATTCGGTAACCACGTATATCTATTCCCTATAACCCTAGCGTCATCGAACCTTAAGTGTGTAGACCCTACGGGTTCGGGAGACACGTAGACATGACCGAGACAACTCTCCGGCCAATAACCAATAGCGGGATCTGGCTACCCATGTTGGCTCCCACATGTTCCACGATGATCTCATCGGATGAACCATGATGTCGAGGATTCAATCAATCCCGTATGCAATTCCCATTGTCTAGCGGTATAGTACTTGCCCGAGATTCGATCGTCGGTATCCCGATACCTTGTTCAATCTCGTTATCGGCAAGTCTCTTTACTCGTTCCATAACACATCATCCCGTGATCAACCCCTTGGTCACATTGTGCACATTATGATGATGTCCTACCGAGTGGGCCCAGAGATACCTCTCCGTCACACGGAGTGACAAATCCCAGTCTCGATTCGTGCCAACCCAACAGACACTTTCGGAGATACCCGTGGTGTACCTTTATAGCCACCCAGTTACGTTGTGACGTTTGGTACCCCAAAGCATTCCTACGGTATCTGGGAGTTGCACAATCTCATGGTCTAAGGAAATGATACTTGACATTAGAAAAGCTTTAGCATACGAACTACACAATCTTTGTGCTAGGCTTAGGATTGGGTCTTGTCCATCACATCATTCTCCTAATGATGTGATCCCGTTATCAATGACATCCAATGTCCATGGTCAGGAAACTGTAACCATCTATTGATCAACGAGCTAGTCAACTAGAGGCTTACTAGGGACATGGTGTTGTCTATGTATCCACATATGCATCTGAGTTTCCTATCAATACAATTATAGCATGGATAATAAACGATTATCATGAACAAGGAAATATAATAATAACTAATTAATTATTGCCTCTAGGGCATATTTCCAACAGTATCCTACTTGCACTAGAGTCAATAATCTAGTTCACATCGCCATGTGATTAACACTCACAGGTCACATCGCCATGTGACCAACATCCAAAGAGTTTACTAGAATCACTAAACTAGTTCACATCATACGGATAGGTGTTCCACTATACGTATCCGGTTTGCTACTCAGAGTCATTCGGATAGGTGTTAAAGCTTGCATCGACGTAACCCTTTATGCCGAACTCTTTATCACCCCCATAATTCAGAAACATGTCCTTATTACTCCAAGGACAATTTTGACCGCTCTCCAATGATCCATTCCTGGGTCACTCTTGTACCCCCTTGCCGGACACGTGGCAAGGCACACATTAGGTGCGGTACTCAGCATAGCATATGTAGAGCCTACGTCTAAGCATAGGGGACGACCTTCGTCCTTTCTCTCTATTCTGCCGTGGTCGAGCTTCTTTGACTGATCCATCTTGAACACCTTCAAGATCATGTCAAGGTATGTGCTCATTTGAAAGTACCATTAAGCGTTTTGATCTATCCTCATAGATCTTGATGCTCAATGTTCAAGCAGCTTAATCCAGGTTTTCTAATGAAAAACACTTTTCAAATAACCCTATATGCTTTCCAGAAATTCTACATCATTTCTGATCAACAATATGTCAACAACATATACTCATCAGAAATTCTATAGTGCTCCCACTCACTTCTTTGGAAATACAAGTTTCTCATAAACTTTGTACAAACCAAAATCTTTGATCATTCCATCAAAGCGCATATTCTGACTCCGAGATGCTTGCTCTAGTCCATGGAAGGATCGCTGGAGCTAGCATACCTTTTAGCATCCTTAGGATCGACAAAACCTTTCTGATTGTATCACATACAACCTTTCCTTACAAAAACTGGTAAGGAAACTCGTTTTGACATCCATCTGCCAGATTTCATAAATGCAGCTAATGCTAACATAATTCCGACGGACTTAAGCATCGCTACAGATGAGAAAATCTCATCGTAGTCAACTCCTTGAACTTGTGAAAAACTCTTTGCCACAAGTCGAGCTTCATAGATGGTGACATTACCGTCCACGTCCGTCTTCTTCTTAAAGATCCATTTATCTCAATGGCTTGCCGATCGTCGGGCAAGTCCACCAAAGTCCATGCTTTGTTCTGATACATGGATCCTATCTCGGATTTCATGGCTTCTAACCATTTGTCGGAATATGGGCCCACCATTGCTTCTCCATAGCTCGTAGGTTCATTGTTGTCTAGCAACACGACCTTCAAGACAGGATTATTGTACCACTCTGAAGTAGTATGCATCCTTGTCACCCTACGAGGTACGGTAGTGACTTGATCCAAAACTTCATGATCACTATCATAAGCTACTACTTCAATTGCTGTGGGCGCCACAGGAACAACTTCCTGTGCCCTGCTACACACTAGTTGAAGTGATGGTTCAATATACTCATCAAGTCTCCACCATGCTCCCACTCAACTTTCCGAGACAAACTTTTCCTCGAGAAAGGTCCCGATTCAAGAAACAATCCCTATTGCTTTCGGATATGAATTAGGAGGTATACCCAACTGTTTTGGGTGTCCTATGAAGATGCATTTTATCCGCTTTGGGTTTGAGCTTATCAACCTGAAACTTTTTCACATAAGCGTCGCAGCCCCAAACTTTTAAGAAACGACGACTTAGGTTTCTCCAAACCATAGTTCAAACGGTGTCGTCTCAACGGAATTACATGGTGCCCTATTAAAGTGAGTGCGGTTGTCTCTAATGCCTAACCCATGAACGATAGTGGTAATTCGATAAGAAACATCATGGTACGCACCATATCCAATAGGGTGTAACTATGATGTTCGGACACACCATCATACTATGGTGTTCCAGGTGGTATTAATTGTGAAACAATTTCCACAATGTCTTAATTGCGTGCCAAAGCTCATAACTCAAATACTCATCTCTATGATCATATCATAGACATTTTATCCTCTTGTCACGATGATCTTCAACTTCACTCTGAAATTACTTGAACAATTCAATAATTCAGACTTGTGTTTCATCAAGTAAATATACTCAGTATCTACTCAAATCATCCATGAAGTAAGAACATAATGATATCCACTGCGTGCCTCAGCACTCATTGGACTGCACACATCAAAATGTATTACTTCCAACCAGTTGCTTTCTTGTTCCATTTTACTGAAAATGAGGCTTTCAGTCATCTTGCCCATGTGGTATGATTTGCATGTCTCAAGTGATTCAAAATCAAGTGAGTCCAAATGGTCCATTTGCATGGAGTTTCTTCATGCATATACACCAATAAACATGGTTCGCATGTCTCAAACTTTTCAAAACGAGTGAGTCCAAAGATCCATCAACATGGAGCTTCTTCATGCGTTTTATACCAATATGACTTACATGGCAGTGCCACAAGTAGGTGGTACTATCATTACTATCTTATATCTTTTGGCATGAACATGTGTATCACTACGATCGAGATTCAATAAACCATTCATTTTAGGTGCAAGACCATTGAAGGTATTATTCAAATAAACAGAGTAACCATTATTCTCCTTAAATGAATAACCATATTGCGATAGGCATAATCCAATCATGTCTATGCTCAACGCAAACACCAAATAACAATTATTTAGGTTTAACACCAATCTCGATGGTAGAGGGAGCGTGCAATGCTTGATCACATCAAGATTGGAAAAAACTTCCAACACATTATTGCCAGCTCACCTTTATCTAGTCTGCGTTTACTCCGCAGCCTTTTATTTCCAGTTACTAACACTTAGCAGCCGAACCGGTATCTAATACCCTGGTGCTACTATGAGTACTAGTAAAGTACACATTACCATAATGTATATCTGATATACTTCTATCGACCTTGCCCACCTTCTCATCTACCAAGTATCTAGGGTAATTCTGCTCCAGTGGCTGTTCCCCTTATTACAGAAGCACTTAGTCTCAGGTTTGGGTTCAAACTTTGGGTTTCTTCACTAGAGCAGCAGCTGATTTGCCGTTTCATGAAGTATCCCTTCTTGCCCTTGCCCTTCTTGAAACTAGTGGTTTCACCAACCATCAACAATTGATGCTCCTTCTTGATTTCTACTTTTGCGGTGTCAAACATCGCGAATATCTCAAGGATCATCATATCTATCCCTGATATGTTATAGTTCATCACAAAGCTCTAGCAGCTTGGTGGCAATGACTTTGGAGAAACATCACTATCTCATCTGGAAGATCAACTCCCACTCGATTCAAGTGATTGTTGTACTCAGACAATTTGAGCACAAGCTCAACGATTGAGTTTTTCTCCCTTAGTTTGTAGGCTAAGAAAATCGTTGGAGGTCTTATACTTCTTGACGTGGGGACGAGCCTGAAATCCCAATTTCAGCCCTCGAAACATCTCGTATGTTCCGCGATGTTTCGAAATCGTCTTTTGTGCCTCAACTCTAAACCGTTTAACATTACTGAACTATCACGTAGTTATCAAAATGTGTATGTCAGATGTTCGCAACATCCATAGACGACGTTCGAGGTTCAGCACACCGAGCGGTGCATTAAGGACATAAGCCTTCTACGAAGCAACGAGGACAATCCTCAGTTTACGGACCTAGTCCGCATAATCGCTACTATCAACTTTCAACTAAATTTTCCCTAGGAACATATCTAAACAGTAGAACTAAAGCGCGAGCTTACGACATAATTTGCAAAGATCTTTTGACTATGTTCAGGATAATTGAGTTCATCTTATGAACTCCCACTCAGATAGACATCCCTCTAGTCATCTAAGTGATTACATGATCCGAGTCAACTAGGCCGTGTCCGATCATCACATGAGATGGACTAGTTATCATCGGTGAACATCTTCATGTTGATCGTATCTACCATACGACTCATGCTCGACCTTTCGGTCTCTTGTGTTCCGAGGCCATGTCTATACATGCTAGGCTCGTCAAGTTAACCTAAGTGTTTCGCTTGTGTAAATCTGGCTTACACCCGTTGTATGTGAACGTTAGAATCTATCACACCCGATCATCACATGGTGCTTCGAAACGACGAACTTTCGCAACAGTGCACACTTAGGGGGAACACTTTCTTGAAATTTTAATGAGGGATCATCTTATTTACTACCATCGTTCTAAGCAAATAAGATGCATAAACATTATAAACATCACATGCAATCAATAAGTGACATGATATGGCCAATATCATTTTGCTCCTTTTGATCTCCATCTTCGGGGCTCCATGATCATCATCATCACCGGCATGACACCATGATCTCCATCATAATGATCTCCATCATCGCGTCTCCATGAAGTTGTCTTGCCAACTATTACTTCTACTACTATGGCTAACGGTTTAGCAATAAAGTAAAGTAATTACATGGCGTTGTTCAATGACATGTAGGTCATACAATAATTAAAGACAACTCCTATGGCTCCTGCCGGTTGTCATACTCATCGACATGCAAGTTGTGATTCCTATTACAAGAACATGATCAATCTCATACATCACATATATCATTCATCACATACTTTTGGCCATATCACATCACATAGCATACCCTGCAAAAACAAGTTAGACGTCCTCTAATTGTTGTTTGCATGTTTTACGTGGCTGCTATGGGTTTCTAGCAAGAACGTTTCTTACCTACGCAAAAACCACAACGTGATATGCCAATTGCTATTTACCCTTCATAAGGACCCTTTTCATCGAATCCGATCCGACTAAAGTGGGAGAGACTGGCACCCGCTAGCAACCTTATGCAACAAGTGCATGTCAGTTGGTGCAACCTGTCTCACGTAAGTGTACGTGTAAGGTCGGTCCGGGCCGCTTCACCCCACAATACCAACGAAACAAGATTGGACTAGTAACGGTAAGCATATTGAACAAAATCAACGCCCACAACAACTTGTGTTCTACTCGTGCATAGAAACTACACATAGACCTAGCACATGATGCCACTGTTCGGGAACGTAGCAGAAATTCAAAAAATTTCTACGCATCACCAAGATCAATCTATGGAGTAATCTAGCAACAAGGGGAAGGAGAGTACATCTACATACCCTTGTAGATCGCTAAGCGGAAGCGTTCAAGTGAACAGGGTTGATGGAGTCGTACTCGTCGTGATCCAAATCACCGATGATCCAAGTGCCGAACGTACGGCACCTCCGCGTTCAACACACATGTAGCCTGGTGACTTCTCCCATGCCTTGATCCAGCAAGGAGAGAGGGAGAGGTTGGGGAAGACTCCGTCCAGCAGCAGCACAACGGCGTGGTGGTGATGGAGGAGCGTGGTATTCCAGCAGGGCTTCGCCAAGCACCGCAAGAGACGAGGAGGACTTGGGAGAGGAGGAGGGCTGCGCCAGAACTTGGGTGCGGCTGCCCTCCCACCCCTCCACTATTAATAGGTGGGGAGAGAGGGGGCCGGCCCCCCTAGATCTCATCTAGGGTTGGGGGCGGCGGCCAAAGGGGGGAGGAGTGCCTCCCAAGTCAAGTGGAGGCCCTCCCCCTTAGGGTTTCCCCTCTCCCATGCGCATGGGCCTTGGGGGGGCTGGTGCCCCTGGCCCATTAAGGCTAGGGAGCCCCCTTACAGCCCATGCTGCTATATTGGACGTGGTGGAACATTTTCCGGACCTCCGGACCCCTCCGGAATCCTCCGGAACCTTCTGGAAGCTTCCCGGTACAATACCGGAAAAAAACCGAACTTTTCCCGGAACCCGAACAACAACTTTCCATATATAAATATTTACCTCTGGACCATTCCGGAACTCCTCGTGACATCCGAGATCTCATCCGTGACTCCGAACAACATTCGTTAACCACGTATATCTATTCCCTATAACCCTAGCGTCATCGAACCTTAAGTGTGTAGACCCTACGGGTTCGGGAGACACGTAGACATGACCGAGACAACTCTCCGGCCAATAACCAACAGCGGGATCTGGATACCCATGTTGGCTCCCACATGTTCCACGATGATCTCATTGGATGAACCATGATGTCGAGGATTCAATCAATCCCGTATTCAATTCCCTTTGTCTAGCGGTATAGTACTTGCCCGAGATTCGATCATCGGTATCCCGATACCTTGTTCAATCTCGTTATCGGCAAGTCTCTTTACTCGTTCCGTAACACATCATCCCGTGATCAACCCCTTGGTCACATTGTGCACATTATGATGATGTCCTACCGAGTGGGCCCAGAGATACCTCTCCGTCACACGGAGTGACAAATCCCAGTCTCGATTCGTGCCAACCCAATAGACACTTTCGGAGATACCCGTAGTGTACCTTTATAGCCACCCAGTTACGTTGTGACGTTTGGTACACCCAAAGCATTCCTATGGTATCCGGGAGTTGCACAATCTCATGGTCTAAGGAAATGATACTTGAGATTAGAAAAGCTTTATCATACGAACTACACGATCTTTGTGCTAGGCTTAGGATTGGGTCCTGTCCATCACATCATTCTCCTAATGATGTGATCCCGTTATCAACGACATCCAATGTCCATGGTCAGGAAACCATAACCATCTATTGATCAACGAGCTAGTCAACTAGAGGCTTACTAGGGACATGGTGTTGTCTATGTATCCACACATGTATCTGAGTTTCCTATCAATACAATTATAGCATGGATAATAAACGATTATCATGAACAAGGAAATATAATAATAACTAATTTATTATTGCCTCTAGGGCATATTTCCAACAATAGTAACAAACATGACTTTGCTATTAGAGTAGCAACTAGACAAGGTAAAATGACTTAGGAACCACTTTATCCTGAGGGACACCAAAAAAGAATTGAATAAGATTCACAAAGAGTTAACACTGATGCACCTAGTCCTTCTGGAAAGAAAAGGAAGAAGAAAAACGATAGGACTTTGCATGCTTCTAGCGAACCTGAATAGAAAAACCTCCTGATAATGATAATGAAACTTCTATCTCTGATGCTGAAACTCAATCTGGTAATGATCACTCACCTTTTGGTAATGAAAAAGATAATGATGAGGTTCATGAAGATACTAAAACAAATGAAAAAGAACCAGACAATGATGTTGAGATAGAATCACCTGTTGATCTTGATAACCCACAACCTAAGAATAAAAGATATGATAAAAGAGACTTCATTGCTAGATAACATTGTAAAGAAAGAGAACCGTGGGTTCAAAAACCTATGCCTTCCACCCAAGTCAACTAAAAATAAAGATGATGAAGAATTTGAACGCTTTGCTGAAATGCTGAGGCCAGTCTTTTTGCGTACTCGCTTGACTGATATCTTCAAAATGCCTCCTTATGCAGAGTATATGAAAGACATCATCACCAATAAGAGAAAAATACTGGAAGCTGAAATCTCCACCATGCTTGCTAATTATACTTTTAAAGATGGAGTACCTAAAAAACATGGAGACCAAGGAATACCAACTTGTGACACCCAGATAATTAAGCTACAGTATTTCCCTGCTAATGATGCCACATCATCATGTTTAATGCTATTAAACTCGCGATGTTTCAAACCCATCCGTTATTCAAATTTCAAAATCAAGTCAAACACAAAAGTTTTCAAATGTCTAAAAAAAATGTTCATCGTGTGGCAAATTTTCATTTGTTAATATTCGTGGTGAACCAATATTTTTGCAAAGTGGGTCGATGCCCTAATCTAAATAAAATAGAAAGCTCAAAATAAATAAATAAAAGAAAAAAAGGTAAAGGAGAGAGCCCTCATGTTCCCTAGCCTACTAGAGCTGGCCCAGCCCCCCCCCCCACACCCGCGCTCGGTCCCCTCCCCTCACTATGCCTTCGACCCCGTCACTACAGGGGTAAGACCCCGCCGGATCACCTCATCG
>NC_057807.1:129796313-129802566 GCF_018294505.1 Triticum aestivum | reverse complement strand
GCTCACTCTCCTCCCCCCTTCCAACCTTGTCCGCGCCCGAGCGCCACCACGGCTACATCATCGCCATTGCCATGCCCTCGGCCCCCTTCCTCGCCACACCGACCTAACCGGGAGCTCCGCCGCGCCCTCGCTCGCTGGTCCCGCCCACCAGCACGAGGCTGCGGATCCCCATCGATGTCGCTCCTCTGCGTCGCCGCGACCATCGCGTTGTCCCGCCTCCCCGTCGCCCGCCCTCGCGTCCCTGACTCCTCCCCGACCGGCCTCCCCAAGCGCGCCCCCGACCTCCCCGGGGTGAGCCACTCCCGTTTCCCCCTTCTCCCCTCCTCACCGTCGCCGTAGGACGACCGCCCCGCCATGGCCGAGCTCTCTGTGAGCTCGTGCTCGCCGCGGGCCATGGCTGCTCCCTTAACTCGCAGCGCGCCCATGCTTCGCCACTCCCTACATCGCGTACACTCGCCGCACCGCACGCCCTCTGCCACTCACCATGCCCCGCCTCTGCTCACTTGCTCGCCGACCGCCACCGCTGCTGTGGCCTGGTGTTGTTGCTGCTACCGCGTCACTGCCACTGCTGTTCTAGCCGTTGCTTTTGCTCTACTTCAGGCTGCTTGCGGTCGTGCCCTGCCGCCGCAGCTGTCTGCGCCTGCCGGAGCCGCACCTGTCTTCACCCGGTTGCGCCGGCGCCGTCCCCAGCGCCGCACCTCGCTCCCTGCTGCAGCCCCCCGCAGCCATCTTTGGCTTCGTCCGACTGCGCCCACCCCGCGACCGCTCTCCCCGCCGGTCCCCGCGCAACACCGCCGCCCTCGCCGGCCATAGGCCCGCTCGCCCCTGCCTATCCCCGCCATCTAGCTGCTGCCCCGCGGCGATGCCCGGGTTCAACACCCCTGGGGCTCCTTTCGCCCATGCCCGCACGCCCGTTAACCCGCTCCCAGCTGGGCCTATGACATGTGGGCCCAACCTAAAAAGGAATTAAAATTAATTAAATAGAATAATTAACTAACTTAATTAATTTAGGTTAGTTAACTTAACTTAATTAACATGTCTAATTAACTAGCTAACTAAGTTAATTAGCTAACAGTCTATGACAGTGTGACCCCACATGTTAGGTTTGACCTGGCCAACTGGTCAGTTGACCTGCTGACATCAACATGACGTCACCTCCGCACTGTTCTGGATAATGTTGTTTTAAATAATTAATAATAATTTCAGATTATTGTTTAAACTTTGAAAAATCATAGAAAATAATCCGTAGCTCGGATGAAAATGTTTTCTACATGAAAGTTGCTCAAAACAACGAGACGAGTCCGAACACGCGGTCCATTCATCCGAAACACGTCCCTAGCATAGCAAACGTTGAACCATTCCCCTCCGGTTCATCTGTCGGACAAACATCCGGAACTGGGGAAACTTTCTCGGATGTTTCCCCCTTCGCCCGTATCGCCTAACGCTGCGTTAGAACACATCTAGCCCCACTTATTGTCTTGTAATGCATATGTTTGCATATATTTACTGTTTCTTCCCCCTCTTCTCTCCGGTAGACCCGGAGACTGATGCTGCCTCTGTGGTCGACTACGTCGACGACGACCCTTCTTCCCATTCAGCGGAGCTTCCAGGCAAGCCCCCTTTTTGATCATCCCGATATCGCCCATTCCATTCTCTCATGCTTGCATTAGATTTTGCTACTATATTTGATTGCTCCTATTTTGATGCATAGCCTGCTTTTGTACCTGCTGTTGTACCTTACCTGCTTATCCTAAAATGCTTAGTATAGGTTGGCTAGTGATCCATCAGTGACCCCCACCTTGTCCTTGTTGCCCCTGCTTCATCATCAACGACTCGACCAACGTGATCGACAACCAGAGCCCGACACCTCACATCACATCACGCCCCTTTTTGTTGCTCAACTCTGTAGAGTTACCATCGAGTGCCGAGGGTGGAACCTCATACATCACTCCTGATGAGATCTTTGTAGTGTAGCTATTCGGTCGTGGTCAACGAGGGTGGTTCCTCCTTCACTATTCCTGATACGGCTCTGTCGTGCAACACCTCAAGTGTGAACCTCGAGGGTGGTTCCTCTTACGTTCACCTTGATGATTACATCAAGTGGAATCCACCAGGGGTGATTCCTCGGGTTTTTCCCCTTGATGTTTGGACACACGGTTACAATGACTTTACTTGAGACCTTGGTGAAAGTCGGCGGGCCCGAAGAGCACCCGCAAGATAATGACATGGCACGACCGGGCATTCTGGGGCCTTGTCGTAAGTCCACGAGACGGGGCGACGGGGTCACTTCGATCGTGAGTCTCTGCTCGTCTCTGCAAGCTAATAATACACTATGGTTTGGGTATTTGTTCTGAGTTGGCCTCTGTCCTTTACGCACCAACCACCATGCGAGAATAGTTATGGTCCTCGGTGTCATGGTATCAGCCAAAGCTTTGTTAGACATCTAGTTCAGCGGTGCGGCACGGCTGGGCCGGCACCATCCTATAGTGGTGGAGCGTGGACCCGCCCTGTACGCAACGACCTGGAGTGCAACGGGCGATGGGCCTAGACCCCAGAGTGCTTAGGAGGTAGACCGGCGGGGACCTCTCTGCTTAGCCTAGGTAGGGCTGCGACGTGTTGATCTTCTAAGGCCGGGCATGACCCAGGAAAATGTGTCCGGCCAGAGTAATCAAGCGTGTTGGAAAATGTGGTGCACCCCTGCAGGGAAGATTATCTATTTATAGTCGTGTCCACGGTAACAGACGTTCAGACTTATATCCTGATCTTATACAACTACAAATGGATACTTGAGATATGTGGCTCCGGGATTGCTTTCTCGCAGGGAGTCGAGAAGGATCTCTGGGCATTAATGTTACAACATGTTTGTTAATTAAACTGCTATTATTTACTCTTCTACATGCTGCAAGATGCTTGGAGCTGCTTGAAGATGCTAGTCTTTGATAGGCTAGGCCTTCCCCCTCTATTCTGCTATTCTGCAGTTCAGTCCACAGATACAAACCTTTCGTTTGATACCAATGCATACTTAGTATAGATCTGATGCTTGTGAGTACTTCGTATGAGTACTCACGGTTTCTTTGTTACCCCCTTTCCCCCCTTCTTTCTTCTTTCCGGTTGATGCAATCAGATGGTGGATCCTTGGCGCCAGATGCCACCACCGACGGATACTACTACGTGGAGACCGCGACGACCAGGAGTAGTTATGAGGTCCCAGGCAGGAGGCCTTGCCTCTTCGATCGTTGCTTGTTTTGTGCTAGCCTTCTCAAGGCAAAACTTGTTTAACTTATGTCTGTAATCAGATAGTATTGCTTCCGCTAACTCTTGTGCTTTCGAGCTTCTGTATTCAAGCCCTTGAGGCCCCTGGCTTGTAATATAAAGCTTTTATTATTTTGATTTGTGTCTGGAGTTGTGTTGCGATATCTTCACGTGAGTCCCTGATCTTGATCGTACACATTTGTGTGTATGATTAGTGTACGATTGAATCGGGGGCGTCACAAGTTGGTATCAGAGCCGACTGCCTGTAGGATCCCCCTTTCAAACTCCTTGGCCGAAGTTGAGTCTAGTCTTTAAAAAACTGTTTTACTAACATGGTTGTGTGGCTTACGGGCCCACGTCGCCATTGGGTGGTATTAGGATCTTTTACTCCTCGACCTTTATTCTGGAACTCTAATCTCTCTTCTATTCGGGTTAAATGGTTTTGTTAACTCTAACTCTAGGTTCTCGTAAATACTTTCTCCCAGAGAGCCCGTCACTCTAGATGATTGCTTGGTGCACCAGAAGATTCTGAAGATACTCTCCGATGTTTTCCCGAAACCCTTGTGCCCTTCGCCGTTGCGACCCCTACCATCGATAAATTCTTATGGGTAACTACCTACATTATCGTTCATACCTTCATCCCCAGTTGCTCTTGTTATTACAAGATGTCCTGAAATACTCTCCGTTGTTTCGAGAAACCTTTATGCTTACTGCCCTACAGTTCCTTTCCGCATGAATACCCCTACGGATAATTACTCGCGCATGCCGAGTATCCGTTCGTCCATAGTTGTTCATGTGTTTCACAACATTCTTTGGAAAGCTATTCAATCTTTTGAAAATCCTCAGTAGCCTATTACTCTTGTTCCTCCTTACCTTCTTACATTACGGTTACTTCCATTTGTCTAGCAATACTCATTAAAATCCTTTGTGATTGACATCCTTACCCTATTATTTCAACATGTGTGTCAATGCACACAATTGTCAATTGTTCCCTAGAATTGTCCTTCCGGCTCAGACGTCACCCCAGACACGAGCTGGTGTTCGACAAATCAAACCTTGATTGATTTTCAATCTATGTCTATACAACTTAATTGTCTTTGATCAGAGCCTTTGCTTTTGATCCCCTAGTTTTGAAAATCATAATCCCCTTTGCATTCGAGCATAGAATTAGTCGGTTGTTTCTATAACCTGACCTCCTTGAATTCTTTCTTCTTATGGTTGAGTACCGATACTCACATTAGATCCATTGTGGACCTCCAGGTCCTTTGTTGGGTTTTATCTGACTCCATCCTTCATATTCAGTAACCTTGTGAGCCTTTCCTCGGATACACAATGCCTTTGGTAAATTGTATCCCCCACTCTCGACAACCATACTCTGCTTCCGGGCTTGAGTTATTTACTCGTGAAGTTTGTGGTATATGTTCCTAAGATGCCCCTATGGGTTGAATCTATGTATTCCCTAAATCCGTGTGAACCCGAAGATTATGTAGGTTATATCTACTAGCGTTTCTTTGGATAACATTTCAACGCTAGAACTTCTTCAAAGACGAGAACTAAATGGAAGGTTATGCATTGATGAAGAGGGAGTCGACCTTGAACCTTTGTGTTCATGCCCATGGACCCGATGTGGAACTTATCATGGAAGCTTCTCGTTTTTTGACTATGAACAGTAGGGTAAAACCCCACTGCAATGGAAGCTTCTCGTTATAATGATAATCCCCTTGTGATAAGTTCATATTGTATCTATGTTTGGTCCTTTGCAATCGTGGTTCCCCTTTCTCGGACAAGTTAAAGTTCTTGTCTTCTGCAGATCTTCTCACCTGTACAACCTCTATTCTACTCTACCCTCGAGTATTACCCTCTAGTATCTCGAGAATATCACGAAACTACATAACTTCTTATGAGTTCTTCATCAACTATTATTTCTTAACGATTTCAAATTTTCCACAAGTTCTGAGTTGTTAGACACTCGAGAACACCGATAACTGATTCGAGTTTACACTTTTCCCTTCCATTGTTTTGTTTAACCTTTCTTATAAACTAACATATCTGAGCAGTGATAACTCGCTGCTTATGTAAACACCTGGGTGTACGAACTCTGTCAATAAGACCTTTTTACTATTGTTGATGACATTGCGGTAGCCACGATGGACGAGAACTTTGCCTATTGGTCCGCCTCGTCTTAACGAGCAGGAAAATGGTTCTCTTCGTCCCTCACCCTTGGTACCAGCGTTGTTGCCAACATAACTGACAGGTTGTCCTCTGACCGGCCTTTCTATCATGACCATGCAAATGTTAGCACCCTTCCTTCTTTTAATCCACATGGTGGGCCCATAACCCACAGTTCCATAGGATTGAAACCTAACTCTCCTATACACCCCTATTTTCTAAGTTATTCCTCGCGCTTGACTTTGTATGTAATTCACGAGCCACATTCCTAGTGTTCTATTCTGGTATCAGGCGCAATACTTATTCCCATTGCCCTGAACCCCTTTCACCCTCTGTTTTAGGCAACAAACGGTTGCCTACCCGCTTGAAGCTTCTTATTGCATCTTCTTACCTTGCTCTCTATGACGTTCTCGATTTTCAACTCGAGAGATGCCTCTATGCCACGTTCACTGAAATAGCCCCCAGGTACCTATCTTGTATTGACCTCCGTCCTTCCCGAGTCTTTCCCCCTTACTACACCCCTTAAATCTCGGGATGGGATTTCTTGTAGTGGAGGAGAATTGTGACGCCCGGATAATTAAGCTACAGTATTTTCCTACTAATGATGCCATGTCATTATGTTTAATGCTATTAAACTCGCGATGTTTCAAACCCATCCTTTATTCAAATTTCAAAATGAAGTCAAACACAAAAGTTTCAAATGTCTAAAATAAAATGTTCATCGTGTGGCAAATTTTCATTTGTTAATATTCGTGGTGAACCAACATTTTTGCAAAGTGGTTCGATGCCCTAATCTAAATAAAACAGAAAGCTAAAAATAAATAAATAAAAG
>NC_057807.1:129782278-129796090 GCF_018294505.1 Triticum aestivum | reverse complement strand
CCCTCCCCTCACTGTGCCTCTGACCCCGTCGCTACAGGGGCAAGACCCTGCCGGATTACCTCGCCGGCGATGCCCCGAGGGGATAAGGCCGAGCCCCCTCGGCCTCGTCAGCTCCCTCCCTCCCGCACAGATATTACCCTCTCTCCCTCGCTCACTCTCCTCTCCCCTTCCAACCTCGTCTGCGCTCGAGCGCCACTATGGCTACGTCGTCGCCATTGCCATGCCCTCGGCCCCCTCCCTCGCCACACCGACCTGACCGGGAGCTCCACCGCGATGTTGCTCGCTGGTCCCGCCCACCAGCACGAGGCCGCGGAGCCCCCATCGACGGATCGACGCCGCTCCTCCGTGTCGGTTGATACGTCTCCAACGTATCTACTTTTCCAGATACTTTTGCCCTTGTTTTGGACTCTAACTTGCATGATTTGAATGAAACTAACCCGGACTAACGCTGATTTCAGCAGAACTGCCATGATGTTGTTTATTGTGCAGAAAACAAAATTCTCGGAATGACCTGAAAATCCACGAAGATAAGTTTTGGAAAATATAAAAAATACTGGCGAAAGAATCAAGGCCAGGGGGGCCACACCCTGTCCACGAGGGTGGGGGGGCGCCCTCCCCCCTGGGCGCACCCCCTGTCTCGTGGGCCCCCTGACGCTCCACCGACCTCAACTCCAACTCCATATATTCCGTTTCGCGGAGAAAAAAATCAGAGAGGAAGTTTCATTGCGTTTTACGATACAGAGCCGCCGCCAAGCCCTAATCTCTCTCGGGAGGGCTGATCTGGAGTACGTTCGAGCTCCGGAGAGGGGGATTCGTCACCGTCGTCATCATCAACCATCCTCCATCAACAATTTCATGATGCTCACCACCGTGCGTGAGTAATTCCATCGTAGGCTTGCTGGACGGTGATGGGTTGGATGAGATTTACCATGTAATCAAGTTAGTTTGTTAGGGTTTGATCCCTAGTATCCATTATGTTCTGAGATTGATATTGCTATGACTTTGCTATGCTTAATGCTTGTCACTAGGGCCCGAGTGCCATGATTTCAGATCTGAACCTATTATGTTTTCATGAATATATGTGAGTTCTTGATCCTATCTTGCAAGTCTATAGTCACCTATTATGTGTTATGATCCGACAACCCCGAAGTGACAATAATCGGGATACTTCGCGGTGATGCCATAGTTTGAGGAGTTCATGTATTTACTATGTGCTATTGCTTTGTTCTGGTACTCTTTTAAAAGGAGGCCTTAATATCCCTTAGTTTCCACTAGGACCCCGCTGCCACGGGAGGGTAGGACAAAAGATGCCATGCAAGTTCTTTTCCCTAAGCACGTATGACTATATACGGAATACATGCCTACATTACATTGAGAACTGGAGCTAGTTCTGTGTCACCCTATGTTATAGCTATTACATGAGGAATCGCATCTGATCCATCATTGATCCAATGCCTACAAGCTTTTCACATATTGTGCTTCGCTTATTTACTTTTCCGTTGCTACTGTTACAACTACTACAAAACTGCTATCTTTACTTTTGCCATTGTTACCATTATTATCATACTACTGGCTACTAAATACATTGCTGCAGATACTAAGTTATCCAGGTGTGGTTGAATTGACAACTCAACTGCTAATACTTAAGAATATTCTTTGGCTCCCCTTGTGTCGAATCAATAAATTTGGGTTGAATACTCTACCCTCGAAAGCTGTTGCGATTCCCTACACTTGTGGGTTATCAAGACCAATTTCTGGCGCCATTGTCGGGGAGCATAGCTCTATTCTTTGAGTCACTTGGGATTTATATCTGTTGATCACTATGAGGAACTTGAAAGACGAAAGAACTAAGATTTTGCCCTCAACTACGAGGGGAGGTAAGGAACTGCCATCTAGCTCTACACTAGATTCTCCTTCTGTTATTAGTAAGCTTGCGACACCCAAACCTGTTACTGCTATGAATTCTGATATGTCGCATGTTATTGATGATGCCACTTCTGCTATGCATGATACTTATGATGAAACTACTTCTGTGTGTGATACTACTGTGCCATTAGGTGAATTTCTGGATGAACAACTTGCTAGGGTTAGAGAGAATGAAATTATTGAAGATGCTATTATTGATGATAGTGATGATGAAAGTTCTCCCCCTGATTATGAATTACCTGTTGTTCTTGAGGGTTATGTTATGAATGAACAAGCTGCTAGAGCTATCTTTGCTTGCAAAGATAGATATGACCTTAAAAAGTTATTAGCTAAATGGAAGCAACAATCTCTTAATGCTAGAATGCAACCTGACCCCGCTTTTGCTACTTCACCTATCTGTATTACTGATAAGGATTATGTATTCTCTGTTGATCCTGAGATAATTACTTTGGTTGAATCTGATCCTTTTTATGGCCTTGACTCTGAAACCGTTGTGGAACATCTTACTAAGTTAAATGATATAGCCACCCTGTTTGCTAATGATGAGAAGTCTCGCTATTATTATATCCTTAAGATATTTCCCTTCTCATTAATGGGTGATGCTAAGACTTGGTTTAATTCTCTTGATCCTGGTTGTGTGCGTGGTCCCCAGGATATGATTTATTACTTCTTTGCTAAATATTTCCCTGCTCATAAGAAACAAGCTGCCTTGTGGAAATATATAATTTTGTGCAAATCAAAGAAGAGAGTCTCCCACAAGCTTGGGGGAGGCTTCTCTGATTACTTAATGCTTTGCCTAATCATCCTCTTAAGAAAAATGAAATACTTGATATCTTTTATAATGGACTAACCGATGCTTCCAAGGATTCCTTGGATAGTTGTGTTGGTTGTGTTTTCAGGGAAAGAACAATCGACCAAGCTGAATTACTATTGAATAATATGTTAACTAATGAAAATAATTGTACTCTTCCTGAGCCAATTCCTGAGGCAATTCCTGAACCAATTGAGCCAACTCCTGAGCTTATTCCTAAACCCACTCCAAAGAAGAGGGGCGTTCTATTTCTCAGTCCTGAAGATATGCAAGAGGCAAAGAAATCAATGAAAGAAAAAGGTATCAAAGCTAAAGATGTTAAGAATTTACCACCTATTGAAGAAATACATGGTCTTAATATGCCGCCTCTTGAAGAAACACATTGTCTTGATAAACCGACACATGTAGTAAAGGTAAATTCTCTCTGTAGATATGATAAAGTTGAAATCTCGTCTACTAAATTTCATAGCCCATGCTTGGATGAATTTGATGAATTTATGTCTAGACAAGAAAGTTTTAATGCTTATGTTGGTAGAGAATTAAAGAATAATGCTTTCGAAATAGGACGCTTGAGTGATTATATGGCTAGAGTTAAAGGTGAACTTAAACTCATTAGCAAATATGCTTCTATGGTTTCCACTCAAGTTGAGCAAGTACTTAAAGCTCAAAGTGATTTGCTCGATGAATTAAATAATAAATATGACTTTGCTGTTAGAGTGGCTACTAGAACTGGTAGAATGACTCAGGAACCTTTGTATCCTGAAGGCCACCCTAAGAGAAAATCGAGCAAGATTCTCAGAGAGATAATTTAGAGGCACCTAGTTCTTCCAAAAAGAAGAAAAAGAAAAATGATAGGACTTTGCATGCTTCTAGTGAACCTGTTGTAGACACACCTGAGAACCCCAATGATATTTCTATTTCTGATGCTGAAACACAATCAGGTGATGAACATGAACCTAGTGATAATGTTAATGGTAATGTTCACGTTCTCAACCTATCAATAATAATGAAGTAGAGGTTGAACCTGCTGTTGATCTTGATAACCCACAATCAAAGAATCAACGTTATGATAAGAGAGACTTTGTTGCTAGGAAGCACAGTAGGGAAATAGAACCATGGGTTCAGAAACCCATGCCCTTTCCTCCTAAACCATCCAAGACAAAGGATGATGAGGATTTTGAGCATTTTGCTGAAATGATTAGACCTATCTTCTTACGTATGCGCTTAACTGATATGCTTAAAGTAAATCCTTATGCTAAGTATATGAAGGATATCATTACAAATAAAAGAAAGATACCGGAAGCTGAAATTTCCACCATGCTTGCTAATTATACTTTTAAGGGTGGAATACCAAAGAAACTTGGAGACCCCGGGGTACCAACTATACCATGCTCCATTAAAAGAAACTATGTTAAAACTGCTTTATGTGTTCTTGGAGCTGGTGTTAGTGTTATGCTTCTCTCTTTATATCGTAGACTTGAATTGAATAAGTTGACACCTACTGAAATATCTTTGCAAATGGCTGACAAATCAACTGCCATACTTGTCGGTATTTGTGAGGATGTGCCTGTTGTGGTTGCAAATGTCACTATCTTAACGGACTTTGTTATTCTTGATATTCCCGAGGACGATAGTATGTTGATTATCCTTGGTAGACCATTTTTGAATACTGAAGGGGCTGTTATTGATTGCAACAAAGGCAATGTCACTTTTCATGTTAATGGTAATGAGCATATGGTACACTTTCTGAGGAAACAACCCCAAGTTCATAGCATCAATTCTATTGGAAAGTTGCAACTATCATAGCAGCTGAACACGAGGGGAGAGCCGAGGCGGCTCGCCAGCATGCCGCAGCTCAGGAGGCATTTGCTGGTGCATCTCAGTACGACCCCAGTTACAACTACGGATATCAGCCAGGCTACCCTTGGCATTAAACCAACTTAGGCCAAAATCCTAAGCTTGGGGGAGTACGTATTTCTCACCGACTTTACATTCATGTTCACACACTATTCTAGTCGTCGGTGCTCATACTTTTTCATTGTATTATCCATGTTAGTTTAATTTCTTTTTCTAGCTTTCTTCTTGTGTGTTTGATAAACCTTAAGAAAAACCCAAAAAATTAGTTAGTTTAATTTCCATGCTTGTAGTAGAAATTAAAATGAAAACCCAAAAAGATTTCTCGTTCTTCTTCTTACTTGTTGGGAGCTTTCCCGTGTAAATAGTTTTATTTATTTTCTTTCCTTTGGGGTCGAGAGTAGAAGATCATATTGAACATGTTTAGTGGCTCTCACATGCATGATTGTTTATTTAACTTAGAGCCCATATTACTTGTGTTCTCTCTTGAGTTGAATGCTTGCAGATTCCAGCTTAGTCCAATGCACGTACACTATTATTATAATACACATCGTTCGGTCGTGCAAGTGAAAGGCAATAATGATGATATATGATGGACTGATTGAGATGAGAAAAGCTGGTATGAACTCGACCTCTCTTGTTTTTGTAAATATGATGAGTTCATCGTTCATGATTCATGTTATTATGAAGTAAACATACTTGCAATGACCTTTAGAGATTATAGTTGCTTGTGCCATCCTTGATTAGCTAGGAGTTATAATGGTTAACCTTGCGTGCCAACATGCTATTAAAATGATTGTGATGTGGTATGACGGGATGGTATCCTCCTTTGAATGAATTGAGTGACTCGACTTGGCACATGTTCACGCATGTAGTTGAAACAAATCAACATAGCCTTCACGATATTTATGTTCACGGTAGATTATATCCTACTCATGCTTGTACTCGGTGTGAATTAATTTTAATGCATGTTTATGACTGTTGTCGCTCTCTCAGTTGGTCGCTTCCCAGTCTTTTGCTAGCCTTCACCTGTACTAAGCGGGAATACTGCTTCTGCATCCAAAATCTTTAAACCCCAAAGTTGTTCCATATGAGTCCACCATACCTTCCTATATGCGGTATCTACCTGTCGTTCCAAGTAAATTTGTATGTGCCAAACTCCAAACCTTCAAATGAAATTCTGTTTTGTATGCTCGAGCAGCTCATGTTTCAACTAGGTGAAGGAAATATGCCCTAGAGGCAATAATAAAGTTATTATTTATTTCCTCATATCATGATAAATGTTTATTATTCATGCTAGAATTGTATTAACCGGAAACACGATACATGTGTGAATACATAGACAAACATAACGTCACTAGTATGCCTCTACTTGACTAGCTCATTAATCAAAGATGGTTATGTTTCCTAACCATAGACATGTGTTGTCATTTGATTAATGGGATCACATCATTAGGAGAATGATGTGATTGACATGACCCATTCCGTTAGCCTAGCACTTGATCGTTTAGTATATTGCTATTGCTTTCTTCATGACTTATACATGTTCCTGTAACTATGAGATTATGCAACTCACGTTTACCGGAGGAACACTTTGGGTACTACCAAATGTCACAATGTAACTGGGTGATTATAAAGGAGTACTACAGGTGTCTCCGAAGGTACATGTTGAGTTGGCATATTTCGAGATTAGGTTTTGTCACTCTGATTGTCGGAGAGGTATCTCTGGGCCCTCTCGGTAATGCACGTCACTATAAGCCTTGCAAGCAAATGTGACCAATGAGTTGGTTATGGGATGATGCATTACATAACGAGTAAAGAGACTTGCCAGTAACGAGATTGAACTAGGTATTGGATACCGACGATCGAATCTCAGGCAAGTAACATACCGATGACAAAGGGAACAACGTATGTTGTTATGTGGTTTGACCGATAAAGATCTGCATAGAATATGTAGGAACCAATATGGGCATCCAGGTTCCGCTATTGGTTATTGACCGAGAATAGTTCTAGGTCATGTCTACATAGTTCTCGAACCCGTAGGGTCCACACGCTTAACGTTACGATGACAGTTTTATTATGAGTTTATAAGTTTTGATGTACCGAAGTTTGTTCGGAGTCCCGGATGTGATCACGGACATGACGAGGAGTCTTGAAATGGTCGAGACATAAAGATTGATATATTGGATGACTATATTCGGACACCGGAAGTGTTCCGGACGTTTTCTGAGAAAACCGGAGTGCCGGAGGGTTACCGGAACCCCCCCCCCCCCCGGGAGAGTTAATGGGCCACATGGGCCTTAGTGGGAAGAGAGAGGGGCGGTCAGGGTGGGCCGCACGCCCCCTCTCCCTCTGGTCTGAATTGGACTAGGAGGGGGGCGGCGCCCCCCTCTTTCCTTCCCCCTCTCCCCCTTCCTTCCCGCTCCTAGTAGGAGAAGGAAAGGAGGAGTCCTACTCCTACTAGGAGGAGGACTCCTCCTCCTGGCGCGCCCTCCTTGGGCCGGCCGGCCTCCCCCCTTGCTCCTTTATATACGGGGGCAGGGGGCACCCCATAGACACACAAGTTGATCTACGGATCGTTCCTTAGCCGTGTGCGGTGCCCCCTCCATCATATTCCACCTCGGTCATATCGTTGTGGAGTTTAGGCGAAGCCCTGCGCCGGTAGAACATCATCATCGTCACCACGCCGTCGTGCTGACGGAACTCATCCCCGAAGCTTTGCTGGATCCGAGCCTGGGGATCGTCATCGAGCTGAACGTGTGCTGAACTCGGAGGTGCCGTACATTCGGTACTTGGATCGGTCGGATCATGAAGACGTACGACTACATCAACCGCGTTGTCATAACGCTTTCGCTTACGGTCTACGAGGGTACGTGGACGAACACTCTCCCCTCTCGTTGCTATGCCATCACCATGATCTTGCGTGTGCGTAGGAAATTTTTTGAAATTACTACGTTCCCCAACAGTGGTATCAGAGCCAGGTTTTATGCGTTGATGTTATATGCACGAGTAGAACACAAGTGAGTTGTGGGCGATACAAGTCATACTGCTTACCAGCATGTCACACTTTGGTTCGGCGGTATTGTGAGATGAAGCGGCCCGGGCCGACATTACGCGTACGCTTACGCGAGACTGGTTTCACCGTTACGAGCACTCGTGCTTAAAGGTGGCTGGCGGGTGTCTGTCTCTCTCACTTTAGCTGAATTGAGTGTGGCTACGCCCGGTCCTTGCGACCGCGTTCACCTCGCCGAGGTTGCAGTACATCACCACGCCCGCCTGCGGGCACGAGCACGTGTTCTCCACCGTCACGCTGTACTCCGGCACATTCAGGACCAGCCGCCCCGTCAACACCGACGAGACGCGGATGTCCTCCAGTTGGCACGGCCCGGCGTCGCCAATAGCATGACCTGTGGACACATCAACGGCACATAAGATCCAAGGATCGGTGAGATTAAACTGCGACGACGACCAAGTATTGCATTGTTCTTTCGTACCTGTATGGAGAAGAGCTGCAACGAAGAGCAGGACCAGGATGCAGGCCTTGGACGCCATGCCCTGTAATGTAGGAGTAGTTCAGGAGAAGCTTTGATGTGATGAAGATTGATTAGGGTAGCTTGGCCAGCTATATATAGAGCTCCCGGCTCATACATACAGAGATCCCGAGATGATATGCAATATCTTACCAGTGTTATTTTTTATCTTAACGAAATTAAGGTCGTGAGATTGTTCGGTAAGTAAATTATCTCCTACAGAATCGGTGCATTAATTCCTTCTATCCAGGGCTATTAATGATCCTCCCGTTCAAAGAAATGATATTCTCTTCATAATTAACATGTGATTCTCCCATCCGAAGAATGATAGTACTCTCTATAATTAACAGTAGATAACACTTTCCATAAATTAATGCATGACTATTTAACATGCTTAGGTAAACTAATTAATTGCATGCAAATGTAGGTGAGGCAGAGATTAGGCGAGAGAGATAACTAGGGACGGTTTGCCTAAAGGGGTGTGCCTAGACCTAGATCCCAAAAATCCGCACCGGATCACTTGGATATATAGGATTGGTTGAATAACCACACAAAGCTTCCAATAGGTATTCAACCAAATTGTACATATATGATGAATGATTACAGAAATCGAGCTAAAGAAAGCAGACAGTATGAAATGCACCACACATGATGAACAATCATCGATCACCGAAAAAAACAAGATCTGAAACAGATTCAGACAAATTGATGGATCTTACACAGCTTCAGAACCAAATACCTTCTGAACAAACGGTTAAGATTTTCCAAATCATGGGTTAGCCAATCTAACTTATAGATGAATATTCACAGCCAAAAGCAACAACACTGCTGAATTACCGAAATCATCACTAGGCTTCTGCTCTTCGAGCTGATCCTGTTGATGGCAGATCAACAGAACAAAGTCAACTAAGCAAACAGAAGAAGATGCACTCTCTTCCCGTGATCTGTACAACAACTATTCTGTACATCAGTGATCAGTCACTGCTACAACAAGTCCAGTTGGTCACTGTCCATGTCCTCCTTCGCGAGCTTCTCAATCAACAGCTCCATTGTCCTGATGTACTTGGGCATGTAATGTTCCCCTACCATAGACCTCCCCAGACGAATCTTGCTGTAGAGATGTCGAGGTGTCTCGTACAGGGTGACAACCTCCTCCCGGCTACCTTGCTCACTTGTGTTGGGCTCTTCAGCAGCTGGCAATGCAACCATGTGCAGTATTCTTCCTGGAGGGTATAGCTGGAGGGGATCTTCAGAAGGGCTTGACGATGACGGCTCCATCTGCTTGTTGGTTAAGGATTCTCTGACCTGTCCTTCACTTGAACTTTTCAGAGGTGATTTGATGTCCTCTTTGTCGGTATCTTCATTATCTAATGGTTGAAGGTTTAACTCCCCAAAAGAAATTGAGACTAACTCTGTATCAGCCGCTTCAGTGTCGTTTTTTTCAGTTTTCACATCAACATCAGTTTGATTTGTAATGTACCGAGTATGTTTTGCAGGGTCAACAGTCTGCTTCCGTGCAGAAGAACATGACCAGCAAACAAGAGTAGAACGTTTCTTCGTAACACAATTGACATCTTCTGAAGATCTGGTCCCAGCCTGGCAGATTCAAGTCATATGGCAAATAATTCAGTAAGTAACAACGCCACTAGTGCTTGCAGCAATATATTTGTTATGTACCTCGGAAGTGGGAGGCTGAAGCATATCGACATCTACAACTTTAGATTTTGGATCTGATACGAAGGGTACATGAGATCGCATGAAGCTCACAGAGCGATTGACGAAACCTAAGAATCTAGTCTGTTGAATTTGTTCACGAAGTTCATGCACCCATGATGATGCCATCACCTGCCATATTTGACTCCAACGATAAATATACGATATGTTTGACTAGGCAAAACAATTTATTGGAATATTTACTTCATGGTTTCCCACTTTGACTATCATCCTGAGAGGTACCTCTGTACGGAGTTTGGCAGTCGAAACTCTACCAAGAGATGGCACTACATCATTTCTATTGACGATGGTCGTAATGAAGTCTTTACCCGACTCAGCCAAGTCCCATGTCATGCAAGCAGCTGGAAAGTAGCAGCAGAAGTGTTAATATCTCACACCTACAACAGAAACTCTACCAAGAGTTTGCAGCATAAACAAAGAACATTGAGTTCCTTGCAGATGTTGAAAGCTCATACTTTCAATTCAGAGTTAATTCTCTTTTGGTTATCTACTCATAGTCCTTAGATATATAAATCAAAGGCTATCCTAAAACATCGATTGTCATCATCATTAGGCATGCATGTGAAATTGTTGTTCTTTCTTGCCGCTGTTTGGTTTTCACTACACGATTAACGCCGGATAGTTATTTTTTTCTAAAAATGAATTGCAGACCATATGCCTACAAACGCCAAAATATGACCATAAGAGACATATCACTATAAGTTACTACTATATTTGTGCAAGGAGCCGATACAGATTTTTAGTGAGGGAAAATTAACAAATGGAAATGGATGTTTTACTATTAACATCGTATATGTAGTATTCAATGCCAAAACTTTTGTACCCCTGGGCTTACAAGGCATACCTGGTCCAAATGCGATACATGTGGCTGATAATAACTTGTCATTCTCACGCAGAATGTATGTCAATAATGCAGCGATACTGGCACCCATTGAATGCCCAATGATCTAGAATAAGAAGATTGAGTTAGCAAATAGAATTAGAAAGAAGGTCTAGAAGTCCAGATGCAGCGCAAAAGTATCAAGCATCATATATTTCGACAAAACTCGATTAGCAGGAACTGCCAGACTAGATGGAAGATGCATAAAGAACAAGATTATCTAGTTTGTGTTTTTTAGAAAATAAAATTATTTAGTTTGTTTTTTTAGAAAAGAAAATTATCTAGTTTGTAGGTTTGATAGATCCTAGAACACAAATATTTTATTTTCAAATGATCATTTTCATTTTTAGGGTCCACAAGATAGAAATGCACTGCCTACCTAAGTAAACTAAAGTAGGCTTTAAATATACCAAAATGAATTTGTAAGTATACGCTGGGAGAAAAAAGTGATTCAGGTTTACAAGGTATCAAAAGCATATTATCATATTCATTAGCCCAAGTTATTCCATTGCCAAGTGTTTTTTCCAGTAGTGACTACATACTTGTGTAGAGTGTATGAACCAGAAATGCACTGCTTAATTATCTAAGGAATTTGTGCCTGTCTTTCTCAGCACCGGAAAATCTTAAGAAGTCAATAAGAGAATCTTAATTGTCTGAATACGTCACTGTTTTAAATAAGCTGCACGCTCAGAATTTCCTACCTCAACAGGATATTTGGTTGTTACAAGTTCCAGTTCATATATTCCGAAAGGTGTGTCACGGTCAATCTAGAAGGAGAGAAGCCTTGTTTGGCAGTCCATCCCTGTCCTAAGTAGAGATCTCAGGAAATCTATAATCTGCTTGATATAGTAATGGCCAAATCGTTTGTGATTACCACTGTTTTTTGTGTCTGGGTTTTTTAGAATAAAAATACGCTCTAATTGCAATCATCTTTCAAGAGCATGTTCTTTTGGCAATACATAATGCTTAATTTTCTGTAAGCAGAAAATAGAAAGAGCATCTGTAGAGTCAGAAAACTCAAATATATTACCGTAATTCTGTGGTCCGGGAATTGCTCTACTGCCTTACTGAGGCAAGGAATGGCCTGATTTGCGATCCAGCGAGCCGCTGTAGCCATCCCACAGTGCGCATACCCCAGCACTAGGTTGGATACACAGCCATCCTTAGCCACAACATGATGAAATGGAATGTCTGCTCCAGTTGCTGCTGTCAACCTTTCCTTAACACTAATAGCCCCCTGAATGAAAAGGAGAAAGCATTTGGAGTCTCTATCACGGACAATTGTGAAAGCAGGCTTCAGAAACTGCACAGAAGAACATAATTTCAACCGATTTGTCCTGATTTATAATCTGTACTAAATAGGACAAAAAATTATCAGTTCAACAAGTTGACTGGTAAAAAATGGAGTGTTGACTGGTACTTACGCACCCTCGCCTTAGATTTCTTAATAAGAACATCACTCTGATCAAATCCACCAAATTCCAAAAACACTTTGTATGGCTTCTTTGAGAAATACATGCATAACTTCATATATCTGAGTAATGAAATCAGCTCCTCTCTTGCCCCAGGCCCTCCCAATCGTACAGAATCACTCCCAGCATACTCATGCTGCAGGTTACCCTGATAAAGTAAAACAGTACGTCATATGGATGTTAACATATGTACTACTCCCTTTGTAAACTAACATAAGAGCGTTTAGATCACTACTTTAGTGTTCCAAATGCTCTTATATTAGTTTACGGAGGAGTACTTCACAAACATGAGCTGGTAAAAAAGGGAAGACCGACACAGAAATAGTGTATTCTTCTGATTCTTCCGAGTGTAAAATATCTCAAGCAGCTAAAAGTGCCTAGCATATTTATCTAAAGTAGGTATTCAGCTTCAAATCTAACAACTGCTTTCCTTTAGATCGCTGGAGCTTATATTAATTATAGTAGCTATCAGAGTTAGTGCTCTATTCCCTTCAGTATAAGCAAATATCTTATTTAGACAGTGGAGTCTGATTTAAGAGGAAAGCTAAATCTTAGTAGCCCCAATGTAATGAAAACTAAGAATTGCCCTCGTCCAAAAAGAAAAAAAGATGCACGCTTCAAGTGAACCGAATAGGAAAACTGAAGAAGCACTGCCAAATATCGAGAAACAAAGTGAAGCTGAACAACTGATTACTTTAGCAATTCCTTTAAACCAACGGAAAAAATGACCTAAAATAGGGGAGAAAAAACAAATCATTAATTATTCATAGGAGAAGAACACTTTGACTTTTTGCAACCTAATCACCTTCAACGAATTAGACTGTTTATTATACAGGTTTTTCCAAATCCTGAACCAACTGGCTCACGTCAGTTTCTCCATGGTCTGTTCCTTCCTTAGATGCTTCACACCATCCATGAAAGATGCACACACTTACTAGCAACAAATTTCTTTCCTAGATGCTACACAATTAGCATAGCATCAATCCAACAAAGAAATAGGCATTGCATTTGATTAGCTAACATGTTAGTTTTAGTGATAATCATCATATGTTCCCAGCATCAACCAACTAAATTTTCCTTTAATCTTACTATTAAGCAAGACAAAGCATGACAACCCATAATACTGAGTCATTCACCTTCTAAACTAGGCTCTCTAGAAGTTAAAAACCTCCTACAAATGTTACGATATATCTTAAGATTTCCAGGAGATCAACAAACCAAATCCCAACAATCATATAAGTATAAAACATCATGAAACATTTGCGATTGCTTCCTGCTACTCTTTTTTCCATCCTGGCACGTGTGGTAAGCTATATAAATATTCCCTCCGTCTCAACTTTGTATTAACTTTAGTACAAAGTTGTACTAAGGTTGAGACACTTATTTTGGGACGGCGGGAGTATAAAATAAACCTCGGAACTAACGACGCTGTAAATCATAAGAAAAAAACATACGGAATGAGAAATAACTTGCTACGTATGGAAGTAATCAATTCACGGAAGAGAATATTTCGTTTCGTTTCCTTTGCCTGCAAGCAAGCAAGATAAGAAAGCCGTTTTCTCGAAAGTAGAAAGGGGATAGATAATATTCTCCTTTTTTTTTTTC
>NC_057807.1:129644759-129781926 GCF_018294505.1 Triticum aestivum | reverse complement strand
CCAAAATCCTAATTACCAAGGTCCCGAGTCCACCAAGCACCGACTTGTATTACAAACTACTCACTAGCTGCCCCCTCACTGCCTAGCTCTTCAAAGCCTCTAATGTCATCTTTAAACATTCCAGCTTTAAAATGTGAATCCAAACAAGATCAAAGAGACGGCGACAATCTTGACCACCAAGAATCCCACGGAAGCAACCAATCCCCTCCCCCGTACGCATCACCGCAGCACCAAATAAATGAAGAAGAGAAAAATAAAATCTCGCGCAAGGACCAATTCTCGTCGCAGCGTGAGGAGAGCGTTAACGGGAGCACTGGCGATCAGCACGCGCGGAGTACCTGCTGCCGCATGTAGTAGTTGATCCCGAAGGCGAGCTCCCCGAGGGACCACTTGCCGAGCGTCTGCCCGTAGGCGAACCGCACGGTCCGAGCGGCCCCCGCCACCGCCTCGCCCCACCCGTCCGGGGCCCGCTCCGGCCAGCGACGCCCGCGCCTCGCGCGCCGCGCACACCGCCTCCCCCGCGCCTCCTCCTTCCTCCGCTCCCTCTCTGCCGCGGCATCCGAAACCGCGGAGGCTATCATCTCGTCCTCCATCAGCTGCCCCGTCGGCGTCCCCGCAGAGCCGCCCCGACAGCACCAGGTAGGCCAGCACCGCCGTGCCCGCCGCCGTCGCCATCCCTGGCGACCCCATCGGAGCACGGGGCGCTCCCGACGCGTGCGAGAGAGGAGAGCTGCAGTCTCTGCAGAAGGGAGGGGGAGTCGCCGGGATTGGAGGCTGGAGGGCGCTGCTTCGGTTCGCGGGGGGAACGGCTAAATTGGAGGGAGGGTGAGCATACAAAGTCGCTTTTGCCCCTGGGGTTTTTGCTTCAGCTCGGGCCGTACGAGAGACAGTTGTTTTACTCCTATATATAATACTTCTCCTCCAAGCACACCAACGACTGCTTTTTTATTCCCTTGCGAGAACACCAACAACTACTACTACTTGTTGATGAAGTCTAGGACACCGGGTCACAGGTTAGACCCCAGGCTTAATCTTGAATCCAGGTCTCGCATCTGAATGTCTTCAAGCAATGGGCGGAGACTCCTTAAACAACACTGGAGAAGCGAACTAAGCATTGGGTTTTTTTTATGGCAGAACCAGTGCATTCGAATTCAAGTCTTAGATTCGCTATGGGTGCTCGCATACTTTTTGGATTTTTATTCCAGGCCATCCGCCGCTATTTTTTCAATGGTATGACATATCTGTGGATTACAAGGTGCATCTAGCGACTTTGACAATCTTAAGATCTACTCCCTCAATATCAAAATATAAGATATTTTGTAATTTAAATTGAATTGAAAAAACGTCTTATATTTTGGTACAGAGATAGTATCAGCTTAATCTTTTGAGGGTTTTATAGGGATAGACGAGTGTATATATGCGTGCGCTTTCTTCCAGAATAGATTCGATTCTCTTGTGAAAAGCTTCTTAGTGTGCACCAAAGGATGAGGTTTCTTTCCCGTCCTACAAATTAAAAACGTTCTGGCTTGGTACCGCGATATCGTTAAATCATCAAACGGAGCCTGGAAACCATTTCGGTAGCGGTATTGGCCTTCGGTAGTTTTCTATGGGTGTTATGAACATTTTTGTCTGTGTGTTGTTTGCATAAAAAAAGGACTGTGAAACGAAAGAGATAAAAAAGAGCAAGGGTGTGTACCTATGTGTATCCATTCTTCGGTCAAATGGCCATATGAAATCTTAAGAAACTCTTATAACATTAACCAGTCAATTATCCTTCAAAAAAAAAGGTGTGTGTAACATATATGCATAGAATAGATAATCCATCTTAATTGGAAATGAAAAATAAAATAGTTGGAACCATTGTGAAGGTAAATTTACCGTGTTTTTTAGTGGAAGCATTTGCACCATGTTTAAACAGAGCAAAGTTCTAGGGACTTTTACCCCGCAAAATTAATCATTCTGGGGACTTCTTTGATTCAAAAGGATATTTGGAGGATGAGTACTTATCCTTTTTTGTACTATATGACTTGCTTTGAGCTTTTTATCATAGTGCAATCCATATAATACCCCCCCCCCCTCTCTCTCTCTATTAGTTCCTTATCATTGTAACCTTTTTATAAACATTTCTTTGGGGTGATTGAACTAGACCTCAAATCCTAGCCTGACATGCTTGCAAAAGTGTGACCTAAAACTTCAAGCCCGAGCCTTAGCCAAAGCATGTAAAAACATTTCTGAATACCATTTTAATTATTTCAGGGTTTAACTACCATTATTTTTCCAATAAAACATTATATACTAACTTTTTGTGCTTTTGGGCCGGTCTTGGGTCATATTAGAGCCAAAAGCCTATGTTATGCTCAAGTTTAGGCCGAACCACCTATGACATAAGCGGTTCTAAGAAAACCTTTGACCTAAGATAGAGCACTTTGATGCAAATTCCTGTAAAACTCGGTGACGTAGAATTTAAGAGGGCATATCACTGCAATGTTATGATTCTTCTTACAATGTAAATCTTTTTCCAAAACTAAACCACACAAATTTGTTATCCTCCAAATCAAAAAGATTCTAATTTTGTCACCCGCAAAAAAAGGACTCTAATTTTGTGTCTTTTAGGTATTTTTGTTGTGTGCCCAAACTACTGGGCACATGAATTTGGTTCCTCATAATTGACTAGTAGAATTAGCAACCTGCTCAACCCCCGCTATTGTTGTTGTCTTAGGCAAGTAATGATAAACTTTTAACTAACCTCGTTTAACCTAGCTGTCTGTAGCTTCTGTTTGTAGAGTTACTAATCAATCCTAACCTTAATATAATCTCACAATCATTCCTGTTCTTTTCTTAAGCTACATGATGCTAATTAGATAGACCCCACCATTGAGCTGACCCTGCTAGCTAGGATGCACCTGATTAGTCGCAAAGGATGTATTGCTTTTAAAATGCGCCAACAATAATGCGGTTTCCGGGTGGAATTGATTCTCATTGATTAATTGCATATATTAGATGACTCAACTCAGTGATTAACTAATGAAAGAACAATGTTTTCTTACTAGCTTAAATTCGACAAACAAAAACAGCTAGTATGTCTTAAGGCAGCTTGCACTGTAATTTCCGTTCTGTCCAAAAACATTGTTTGAACTTGGACTAGCTCCGCAAACCAAACAAAGGATACTCTTTTAAACTGGAGTTTCTTGATTTCTTGGTAAGGGCATTCTGGTCATTTTCAATGGCAAGAGAATGCTGGCTGCCGCCTGCAGCTAGCGAGCCACGGATTCGCTTGGGAGAATATGGGGAGGCATATGCATGGAAGCTCTCCAATGGCGTGACCCCACACCGTACTGAAGTAAGAGAGGATAACACAACACAGCTTAATTTAATTAACGAAGTGATTTGAGCAGATCAACCTGCGAATGGATTTTGTGAAAGAAATGGCAGCGTTTAAGCAGAAGCAAGCTCAAGTGTGGCGGCAAGGTATAACCTGATGGAATCGTGTATATTCTTTCGGTATCTCTGTGTTTTTATGCCTGGATATTCCATCCGTGCAGGCTCGGATTTGAATCCATAATGATTTGATTTTTTTTCGTGTTGGGAAGGGTTATTGAAGAAGTATCGACTGATCTCCGGGACAAACGTCTATTTCGATACTGATGCAGTGCGTGCGTGTAGGCGAAAGGCTTGCACGGACACTTTTTAAACACAGTACAACTCTAGGGCTTGAATCATGGTTGGCTGGTTTCACCACAAAAAACCTAATCATTTGAGATAGGCTCAGTTCGCGCTTGTACGGACACCTTGATTTTGTTAAGGTCTAGGGCACATCTAGATGTGCTCTAGTTATTGCACATCTAAGTGAGTGAATCAAACATAAAGAGAAAAAAATATCCACACGAATCTCAACGTAAGATCAGTGACATAGGACTTAGATGTGCAATACTTATGGCGCGTCTAGATGTGCTTTAGCAAAACTGTTTTGTTAAATATAAGTTTTTTTATGCGACGATGTTAGGACAATAATTTTTCGAACATGGTTCCACGCACCCATTAGAACAGTAAAATAAAAGTACTAGAAAAAATCTGTTTTTTCTTAAACATACATAGCCGACCGGTGTACTTATTTATGAAGTTTCACGAAGAATTGATATCCATAATAACCTGGGCAAAAATGAAGAAAAATGAAGTTATATTAAAGAAACATTGTTTGGTGAATGGTAAAGTCCTAATTGTATTTCTTCACTAAGAGTACCATGGAAGTTAATCTTTACGAAACTTCACATGTGAGTAGAATGATATACCAAGTTTGATATCTCAAAATTTCAGGTTTTTTTATAATTTTTTGTAGTATTTTGAATTTAGTATTCATGTAGGTACACGCGAAACCATGTTCACCTTAGTATTTTCAGTCAACCTAAGCATCCGGATATATTGGATTTGTCGGTTCGATTAATTCAACCTGTGGGTAATTCGGGTTTACAAAAATGAGAACTAAATATGCCTTTGGCTACACAGATGGACGAACCTATATAAACCCCAAAAAATCATTCGGTCCTTCCAAGTACCCAAAAGAAAAAACAGATCTTCAGTGCCGGAGAGGGTCGAGACAGGCATCAACGCCATTTCTACTGGGTATGAGCCGCCCAGGGGGGCCGGGTCATACCACTAGCGATAACCCATGAACGGGTGGGTCATGACAAGCCCCCTGACGGCCCAAGACCCAGAGACGACTTAGGGCCCAGAAGGATGAACCGCCATGAGGATAAACCTGTATTGTAAGGAAGACTTAGTTAGTCACCGAGTCGGACACGTTGTTTATGAGCCTACCGGGACTCTGTAAGCCGCCGGGCGTTAACCTGTGTATATAAAGGGACGACCCGGCGGCGAGTTAGGGCAGGAAAGAAAGAGATCGAGAACTAGGTCAAGTGTATTTGCTCCCTGGTAATCGAAGCCCAAGCAATAACCACCCTACACTGGATTAGGCTGTTACCTCCACCGCAAGGGGCCGAACCAGTATAAACTCTCTGTGTCCCTTGTCCCGTTGAACCCCTTCAAGCTAACTACGTTGTGATGGCTCCACACCTAATTCCTTATGCTAGGACATCTGATGTGATAATTCCACGACAGTACCCGAATGCCCTAGACCCAATAGGTTTCTCGTCATGTGACGAGATTTGGTATCAGGTGCTTTAGATCTTCGTAATGGTTCAACGGCGCCGACTGCGGCTTCAGGGCTCTGGCCCTTAGGGGCACGTGTACGAAGACTTTTTTGTTGTCACCGACAAGGTCAAACCGGTTTCGGTAGGGGAACGACGACAACGGCCTGTCGGCTACTCTTTAGTAGTGGTCATTCGGTGGCATCGATATCTCAACGTAGTTTTACAATAGATATGATCCTTCCCGCAAAAGAAATTCTATGAAATTCCGTTGAATCACATGTGCCCTAGTTCTGCAAGGGAAGACATTTAGCAGACATGCACCGTCAGAGAGAGAAAAAGGCAGACATGTAGGCGTGCCTGACATGAGGACACCACTGCTTATATCGGGGATTGCCGGCGGGCGGTGGCAAAGATGTTTGCTTTGCCAGCAAATTATGACGGGGATAATCTCATCTCCTGTCACTTCCTCAGTCCGCTGTCTTAAACTGTAAGCTGGAATTCTGGTCGGCCAAGTGGAATTGCAGGGCTAGTTGAAGATGCTTTCTGAACATCAATAGAAAAATGCTTTTCTGAACTGTCGCAGAAAGAAACAGTCCCAAATCCATGCATAGTCAAGGAAAGGGGTCATGCCATATGCTTCTGGCACTCATACACAAGGGCACATGCATGAGGTGAAATGCAGTGGGACTAGCGACTAGCGTGCTAATCGTACACCGTCCAAGAAAACAATAGTGTTAAGTACGTACGTTTTGGACCGTCCATGTGCAATATTGTTCACCACGGCTGCATGCTTGCTTGCTAGTCAGTTTTTCATAGAGTCTGCTTGGATACAAGGGATTATTTTTAGTCTGACTAAAAATAGTCTCTTTTAGAGGCTAAAGTTCCAAGCACCCCTGACTAAAGAGAGGCTAGGACTAGTCTTGAGGCTAAAATCTTTTAGTCATGGGAAACCTACTAAAATATGTATTAACTCTCTCTCTCCTTATTTAATTCCTCTCCTTAGTTCTGGATTGGAGGGTTTGGAGGATAATAAATGCTCAATAGCTAGATTTTAGTCTCTTTAGTATTTGGATCCAAGCATGGGTGAGACTAGCAAGTTTTAGTCCCACTACTTTTAGTCATGGGACTAAAACGTATCCAAGCATGCTCATAGTTTATAGAGCATCTACATCGGACTTGGCAAATCTGGCCTTTTAGGGCGCATCCGCGGACAGTGTTTGTTGGTCCCTCATATATTGTGCCCGGCATCCACATATCTCAAATTTGGACTCTCAAATCCATGCAAATTCATGCACATCGATCATACACGCCGATGTCGCACGTAAATAACAAATGTTGGTACCGAAAATATATAGATCTTGTTACATAAAATTTGTTTAAGTTCACAACTCAAACATTAGCTCTTTGCTTTCCATTGTGGGTCCACATATGATCCACAACATCATTGAGTAGCTGTGCGTGCACCTGATGATCTCGAAGATTCTAATGCATCTGCAGAAAATTCATAAGCTGAGCTACAATTTGAACTTGTTCTCCACGTACTTCAAAATCATTGGTTTGCTCTACACCGTCACTCTCATCCTCGACAATCATATTGCGCAAAGTAACACAACATGTCATGAACTGCCACAAAGTTTCTGATTCCCACATCATTGCAGCTCCACGAACAATTCCCTAATGAGCTTGAAGCACTCCGAATGCCCTCTCCACATCCTTCCTAGCTGCTTTCTGCATTGTTGTAAAGTGGCTTTGTTTGTTGCCCTTTGGTTCGGATATGGTCTTCACAAACGCAACCCATTGAGGATAGATGCCATCTGCAAGATAGTATCCCATGTTGTACTCATGACCGTTGACAGTGTAGTTGCACGACGGCGATTCCTCATTGCAAAGCCTCCTGAACACCGGAGATCATTGAAGCACGTTGATGTCGTTGTGAGATCCGGCATTCCAAAGAAAGCATACCAAATTCATAAGTCATGTGATGCCACCGCTTCAAGTATGATGGTGGCCTCTATGGTGTGACCTTGATACATTCCCCGCAAACCTTTGGGGCAGTTCTTTCATTGCCAATGCATGCAATCAATTGATCCGAGCATTTCTAGAAACTCTTTGGCCTCTCCAATAGCCAACAACCTTTCTGTGTCCTGCGCATTTGGTTCTCTCAGATACTCTGCTCCAAAGACCTGCACCACAGCGCAGGCAAACTAGGATGTAGTCTTCAGACATGTGTTTTCCCCCATCCTGATCATTTCACAAATGGCATCTATGGCAGTACCAAGTGCAAGCATCCTCAGAGCAGATGTGCACTTCTGCTTAGCAGAGAAATAAAGTTGACCATAGCAATCCCTCTTGATCTTGAAGTAGTCATCATGTGCCTCCACTCCCTCCACAACACGCAAGAAAAATGGTTTCCGCATGCGGAAACAACAACAAAACCATGGATCATCCGGAAAAGTTGGGTTCGGAGCAAGTAGTCCTTCTGCAATAGTTGTGCTCTGGACACCCTATCCTGATTGATCACTCTTCTCCCTTTGATTGAGCCCTTGAAGTTGAGAATATGCTCCACCTGCTGGTCCATTTCCTCTTGCATGCTCATTAGCATGATCATGTCCACTTCTTCGTCTGAATCCGTGGAATCGAAGAACTCTTCTTGAATCATTTGATCAAGCTCCGTCGGTCCATACTCCTGTCGAACAAAGCATCAGAATTCATCGTTTTCCCTAAAAAAACACAAAAAATCCGGTCAGACAATATATCGAACACATAGAGCTCAAGGCAGAGTCAGAGAGTTGCAAGAGGTACTACTGTGGGGTCCAGGCCGACAAAGACATCCCCAACAACGAGAATGGGAGAGAAGACTGCTCGGCAGGAGGTGCCGACACAGAGGCTAGGAACGGCTGCGGGGTGCACACGACGGCGGGGCGGCGAGACAGATGTCGAGGAGGGGTAAGAAGAGAGGAGAGAGCAAATGGATCTGGTATGTCGATTTGGTGTATTTGGTGCAATTTGCGGTGGGGTCGGGCTGTCAGGTCCGACGTGGCGGACGCGCCCAGACACCCCCATATCCGCCCCATATTTAGGCTGCATTTGAGGGATGTCGGTCAGCCCGAGCATTTGAGGCCCGTTTGAGGCGCCCGTATGGATCGAAATTTTGTGACCGGGCGACCCGCCCGGGCGTATGAGGCGGGTTTGGGGCGCCCTGCTATAGATGGTCTTAAGTGGTTTATTTGTTTATGTATTTACATGCTTTAGAGCATCTACAACTACAACCATAGTTAACTAATATGAGTCCCTATAAGCCCGCGGACGTGTCCGGGCACGTCTGCTGGCAGTGACCGGATAGTGCCCATTTTTAGCTGTCCACAACCGTACTCTCCATATGCCCGCACCAAATCCATACAATGCATGCAACAACATAAACAAATCAACATGCAACGATAAATTTAGGGCATAATTCCTCGGGCGGACTGAATCTAAACCAAAAGACATTGTTCACCGAATTATACTACAAACAAAATAAACATAAAAGATGCGGATATGGCAAGATCACCACTTGGAGCCCTTGCCCTTGCGGTCACCTCCGCAGCGGTCCATCTCCTTTGAGTACGCATCCGCGGCGGGAGGATCGACATCGTCGCCATCCGAGCTGGTGGTGCTACTCTCCGACGCAGAGGAGATGTAGCCCGACAGCCGGTAGATGGCATAGCTCTGCTCCCGGACATGGCGTGCCACCATTTCCTTGTCGCTCTCCTTTTTCCCTCGTGAGGCGCTGCAAAGCCTCGAGCCGGAGGTGGAGTGCCTTCGCGTTATTCCGCCAGAGGTGCCTCGCGTCAGTCTTTACCATGGTGAGCAAGCACCACATCACCTCGCGAAGGAGCGCCTCCTATGGATCCATGGGCACAGAGCGTGCGCACTACCTGGACGGGTCACGTTTCGCCACGGCCGCCAGCCACTGCCACTCGTGTCGGATGGCCTTCGCCTCCAACTCCGGCTTATGCATGCACACCGGAGCCGCGTACACGAGTACCCAGTGATACTCTACAACGTATCTATGATTTTTGATTGATCCATGCTGTTATATTATAATTTTTGGATGTTTTACAATCATTTTATAGCAACTTTATATCATTTTTTGGGGCTAACCTATTGACATAGTGCCCAGTGCCAGTTGTTTTTTACTTCGCAGGAAATCAATACCAAATGGAGCCCAAACGCAGCGATACTTTTTGATGATTTTTTCTAGACCAGAAGACACATGATGGGCCAAAAAGTACCTGAGGGGGGCTCCGAGGGGAGCACAACCCACCAGGGCACGCCTGGGGGCCCAGGTGCGCCCAGGTGGGTTGTGCCCACCTCGGCCGCCTCCCACACCGCCTCTTTGCTCTATAAATACCCCAATATTCCAGAAACCATAGGGGAGTCAACGAAAATCAATTCCAGCTGCCGCAAGTTCCAGAATCCACAGGTCCAATCTAGACACCATCACGGAGGGGTTCATCATACTCATTGGTGCCTCTCCAATGATACGTGAGTAGTTCATTGTAGACCTACAGGTTCGTAGTTAGTAGCTAGATGGCTTCCTCTCTTTCTTTTGATTCTCAATACAATGGTCTCTTGGAGATCTATTTGATGTAACTCTTTTTGTGGTGTGTTTGTTGGGATCCGATGAACTTTGAGTTTATGATCAGATCTATGTTTTTATCCATGAAAGTTATTTGAGTCTTTTGATCTCTTATATGCATGATTACTTATAGCCTCGTATTTCTTCTTCGAATCGTTAGTTTAGTTAGGCCGACTAGGTCGATTTTTCTTGCCATGGGAAGAGGTGCTTTGTGATGGGTTCGATCTTATGGTGCTTGATCCCAGTGACAGAAGAGGAACCGACACGTATGTATCGTTGCATTAAGGATAACAAGATGGGGTCTAATTCCTACATGAATAGATCTTGTCTACATCATATCATCGTTCTTATTGCATTACTCTATTTTCCCATTAACTTAATACACTAGATGCATGCTGGATAGCGGTCGATGTGTGGAGTAATAGTAATAGATGCAGGCAGGAGTCAGTCTACTAATCTTGGACATGATGCCTATATAATGTTCATTGGCTGGATATCATCATAATTATTTGAAGTTCTATCAATTGCCCAACAGTAATTTGTTTACCCACCGTATGCTATTTTTCTTGAGAGAAGCCACTAGTGAAATCTACGGCCCCCAGGTCTCTTCTTTATCATATTTGCCTTCGAGATCTATTTTTATTCGCTTTTATTTTCAGATCTATTAATCCAAAAACCCAAAAATACCTCGCTGAATTTTATTTTCTTTTATTTGCATCTATCAATCTACCACAATTTTATCCCGTCAACTTGACATTTTCTAGCACCGTTACCCGAAAGGGATTGACAACCCCTTTAACACGTCGGGTTGCAAGTATTTGTTCTTTGTATACAGGTACCATTTCCGTAGTGTTGCGTGGTTCTCCTACTAGTTCGATAACCTTGATCTCATCACTAAGGGAAATACCTATCGTTGTTGTGCTGCATCATCCTTTCCTCTTTGGGGAAATACCGACGTAGTTCAAGCCAACATCACTGATGAACTCTCCAATGATCTGCCTGACATTTGGGAAAAGTACATGTTGATTAGGCATATGCACTATGGTGGTGATTGCCCAATCTTCATGGCGTGGCGTGGCTGGCTCAATGATGACCCGCACCCTGGCTTGCCTTCCTTCCACCCGAGTAGCTTGATGATGTGGTGGCAGGAACGCCATTGGGTCAAAGGGGAAGTTTGCCATGGCTGATACATCTCCATCGTATCTACTTTTCCTAACGCTTTTGATCTTGTTTTGGACTCTAATTTGCATGATTTGAATGAAACTAACCCGGACTGATGTTGCTTTCAGCAGAACTACCATGGTGTTGTTTTTGTGTAGAAATAAAAAGTTCTCGGATTTGGATGAACCTTTTTGGAGAATTATTTCGGAATATATAATAAATTATTGAGCCAAGACCCACTCGAGGGGGGACAGGTGCCCGTAAGACACCCGGGCGCACCTCCCCCCTCTAGCGCGCCCTGGTGGGTTGTGGGGCCCTCGGGGCTCCGCTGACCTTAACTCCAGCACTATAAAATCCTATTTTTGTAGAAAAATTAGGAGAGGAAGTTTCATCGCGTTTGACGATACGGAGCTGCCGCCACCTCCTGTTCTTCATCGGGAGGCTGATCTGGAGCCCGTTCGGGGCTCCGAAGAGGGGAATCTTCAGTCTTCATCACCACCAACCCTCCTTCATCACCAATTCCATGATGCTACTCACCGGGAGTGAGTAATTCCTTCATAGGATCGGTGGTCGGTGAGGAGTTGGATGAGATTCATCATGTAATCGAGTTAGTTTTTTTAGGCTTGATCCCTAGTATCCACTATGTTCTGAGATTGATGTTGCTATGACTTTGCTATGCTTAATGCTTGTCACTAGGGCCCGAGTGCCATGATTTCAAATCTGAACCGTTTATGTTTTCACCATTATATCTATGTTCTAGATCCGATCTTGCAAGTCATATGCACCTACTATGTGGTATGGTCCGTAAACCCAAGGGTGACAGTAATTGGGATACTTTCCGGTGATGACCGTAGTTTGAGGAGTTCATGTATTCACTATGTGTTAATGCTTTGTTCTGGTTCTCTATTAAAAGGAGGCCTTAATATCCCTTAGTTTCCTTATGGACCCCACTGCCACGGCAGGGTAGGACAGTAGATGTCATGCATGTTCTTTTCCATAAGCGTGTATGACTATTTACGGAATACATGCCTACATTATATTTATGAACTAGAGCTAGTTCTGTGTCGCCCTAGGTTATGACTGTTATATGATGAATATCATCCAATGAATTCACCGATCCAATGCCTATGAGTTTTCCACATATTGTTCTTGCTAAGTTACTATTGTTATTGCTACCGTTACAACTGCTATAAAGCTGTTACTGTTGTTACCGTTACCGCTGCTACAGTTACCACTACTATCAAACTATCATACTACTAAGCTACTGATCACTTTGCTGCAGATATTTAATCTCCAAGTATGGTTGAATTGACAACTCAACTGTTAATACTTACAAATATTCTTCGGCTCCCCTTTTGTTGAATCTATAAATTTGGGTTGAATACTCTACCCTCGAAAACTATTGTGATCCCCTATACTTGTGGGTTATCAATGGCCTGTGCAACAAGCTCTCCTATCACCTCTATGGATTGGAGTAATATGCTTACTGTTAATGGAGGTGGAGGAGGAAGGGTGGTCAAGCTAGAGGCCTGGACTGTGGTTCTATCAGGATTGTTAGGTAGGGAGTAACTCTAGGATCTTGATGCTGGAGTCCATGATAGCATTCCTCGAAGAAGGCACCACAATCGCACCATTAATGGGGCTTTGAGTAGCAGTAGCAGGTATTAAGGTAGACATGTGATTTGACGTAGCGAGAGAGCGGAAGGCCGATCGACAGTCACTGGCAACGTGACCCCACTCTTTACAATTACGGCACTGAATTTTGTTTTTGCAGGCCAGCCTCCCATGGCCCACCAAGAGACACCGAACACAGAAGGCTTTAGGCTGGGCTATATTGCGCCTTGAGAGTGGTTGTATTGCCCATTTTAACATTCAATCCATTTTTAATTGGCAAAATTCTCGCTTCATTATTGCTAGCAACAGGGGGTTGAAGTCTTTCGAAGATAGTGGTAACTGCTACCGTTGATTGAGCTCTGCTATTTATCTGATTTTGTTGATTATTTCTCGCATAATCAAAATACCTTGGGGCTCGAACAACATCTACATATGAATTTGAATTCCTTGAACGAGAAACAACTGTCCAACCATCATCTTGCTCAGGATCTGGAAAAGATCAATTTTTTGGTCCATTTGGACCCCAGAGGAGGAAGCATAGATTGAATTCAGGCAGCGAGATGTTTCCTCCATTGTAGATAGCAAAACCAACATTGATGGATGTTGGGGAACATAGCATGCAATTTCAAAAAAAATTCTACGATCACGCAAGATCTATCTAGGGGATGCATAGCAATGAGAGGGGGAGAGTGTGTCCACGTACCCTCATAGACCAAAAATGGAAGCGTTATGTTAACGCGATTGACGTAGTAGAATGTCTTCACGATCCAACCGGTCTAGTACCGAACATACGACACCTCCAAGTTCAGCACACGTTCAGATCGATGATGTCCTTCGAACTCTTGATCCAGCAGAGGGTCAAGGGAGAGTTTCGTCAGCACGACGGCGTGATGACGGTGTTGATGATGTGATCCGCACAGGGCTTCGCCTAAGCACTATGATGATACTATCGCAGCAGTAAACGATGGAGGGGGGCACCGCGCCCCCACCCCTAGTCCAATTCGGTTTGGGCTTGGGGGGCACACGCCACCACCTGGCCGCCGGTGTCGGCGTTCTGGAAACGGGGGTCCCCAGACTTGCCTGCCTGCGGCCTGCGGCGTGGCTCAAAGGGGGCCCAGCGCAGCCCATCTTCATCAACACAAGCTCAAGACCCTCGCGAGGGGCCAAGCCTCGCGGGGCGGACGACAAGGAGCTTCCTCAGGCACGGCCTCATCAGGCTGGCTCACGAGGAGGCGGAGAGTTCAAGGCGGGGGTACCTCGCGAGGTGCCCATGACGCAAGCCATGACGACCAAGGGCGCCAGTCGGGCGCCAGCCCGCGCAGTGTCCTCCTTTCCTCTTTGGTGCAAAGGGGGCAAGCGCAGGCGAGAGCATCAAGCAAAGGCATCCATTTCGGTGCAACAAGACCAAGACCAGCCCAACGACAGGGAGGAAGTCATTGTGGAGCCCAAGCAGGGTCACCACCAGAGCCTTTGACAGGCGAGGACCAACTTTAGTCAGGATAAGTGTACCCGCTGTTCCCCTTCAAAATGGCCAATTGTTCGCGCCCTTCATGCTCAATATTTGGGAAGAGGCCCAGGGCCTTTGCCTATAAATAGGACTAGCCACCCCCGGGGTAGAGGCATCTGGAAGGCATCCAGAATCGAGCATTAGCATCTGGATCCTCACCAAGAAACCAGTAGATAGAGCGATCGAATTCCTCCTAGCAGTTCATCACACCAGCCAAGGACAGACCCTCGCGAGGCTGTTCTTCCTTGTACTGTTCTTCATCAGCCCAAGAGGCAATCCACCACACCACACACTGGAGTAGGGTATTACACCACAATGGTGGCCTGAACCAGTATAAACCCTATGTCTCTTGTGTTGTTCTGTTCGTAGTTTAGATCCTACGATTCTGCGAGGAGCAGGTAGGTAGAGGGCGAAATCTCTGTGCGCACCCCAGTGTTCGAACCTCAAGGGTCTGTCGGAACCCGAAATCCGACATTTGGCGCACCAGGTAGGGGTGCGCCGGAATTCGCCTTCCGTCGTCTTGTTCTTCTCCAACCATCACATCCATGTCTGACGCTCGTCGGGCTCGCGCCGAGCGCCGAGCCGCCCTCGCTTCCCGCGTCGCCAAGACGGCTCCCGTCAGCGGGTGCCCTCATCGTTCCCCGTCACCTGCCGTCAACGCCGCCACTGGCCCGGCGGGGAACGAGCAGCAAGCATCGTCCCAACATCCATCCATGAGGCGAGACGGCCGCACTGCCACACCCTCGCTCAGCCCCGCTGGTTCTTTGTCCCGTGCGCCCCACGCGACCATGGAAGCTCGAGCTGTGCTCATCGCGGCAAACGAGCTCCTGCGCTACTGCCCAATCGACGACGTCTACGAAGAGTGGCTCGACCGAGTCGCAGAGCTCGTCCGCGCCGCTGGGGGCTCCCCCGCGCCGTCCTTCTCGCTGCACCGCGCCCCGCCCTGCGCGGGCAATGAAGCTCCTGGGGTGCCTCAGCCGCCTCCCCCTCAAGAAGGCGCCCTGGCCCCAAGGCGCGCGGCCCCTGGGCGGAACCCGCTCCGTCAGGCGCCAGCGCGGCAAGAGCAGAGCTGCCAAGAAGTCCCTCACCCTCGAGAAGCTGCCCGAGCGCTCCCTGCCCCAGCACGTCAAGACCCTGTGCTGCTCCCAGCTGCAGTGCATGGGGACCCGCAGGACCAAGCTCTTCGTTGCCCAAGGCCTCCTGTGGCCACAGCGGGCTGCCGCGCCTTCACCTCCGAGCTACGCAGCGTCGCGTGGCCCGGCAAGTTTAAGCCAGACCTGCCTCCACGCTACGACGACACGGCTGACCCTGCAGAGTTCATCCAGCTCTACGAGCTGGGCATCGAGGCTGCCAATGGAGACGAGAAGGTCATGGCGAACTGGTTTCCCATGGCGCTCAAGGACGGGGCCTGCACCTGGCTCCTGAATCTGGCTCCAGGCACGATCTCTTCCTGGGACGAGATGCGCACCCGCTTCATCGCCAACTTCCAGGATACTCGCGACCGGCCACCCGCCATGAGCGACATGCGCCGTATCAAGCAGCAACCAGGGGAAACCCTGCAGAAGTACATCCAGCACTTCAACAACGCGCGCCTCAAGATCCCCAAGGTAACAGAGGAGGCCATCATCTCAGCCTTCTCCGACGGCATGCGCGACGTCAAGATGAAGGAGGAGCTGGCGATGCATGAAGACCTGTGCACCTCCTTGGAGCTGTTCAACTTGGCGACCAAGTGCGCCAGGGCTGAGGAAGGATGCCTCTCCCTCCTCGAGCTGCCTACCGCAGATCCAGAAGAGAAGAAGCCCAAGGCCAAGGACGTGAAGCGCAAGGGGGCTGTCGTGCTCGTGGAAGAGCCAGACACCAAGCGGGGCAGAGATCAGCCCGAATCCTCCAAGGGCAGTCGGTACTGCGTGTACCATGACCTCCACACCCACAACACCAATGAATGCCAAGAGCTCCAGGCCGTGCGTGAAGGAAGGGTCGGCCGACGTCCCGACCGCAGCGACCGGGGCTACGACCGAGGAGGAGGAAGGAACGCAGGACGCTGGGAAGACCGCGGCCCACGCCAAAGGTGGCGCGACCAACCTCGCGAGGATCGTTGGCAGGACCCGCCTCACAAGGGAGGCTGGAGGGATCAGCCTCGCGAGGATCGCCCGCAAGGGAACGCAGGCCTCCCTCCGCTGCCGCCGCAGCCAAGGAGAAATGAAGACCGTCATCAGGACGAGGGGGCTGGGGGCTTCCAGGAACCACGTGCAATCGCCTGCATCCTGGGCGGAGCTCAAGCCCGAGCCTCTCAGCGCATCTTCAAGCAGTTCGCTCGCGAAGTGAATGCGGTCCTCCCCAAGCTCGAGGCCACGCGCCCTCTCAGGTGGTCAGCATGCGCCATCACGTTCAGCTCAGCGGATCAGCTCAAGTGCGCGGCCACAGCCGGAGTCCTCCCGATGCTTTGTTCCCCAATCATCAGCAGCGTGCTAGTCACTAGGACCCTCATTGACGGCGGGGCAGGGCCCAACGTCCTGTCCATGGAAACGTTCAACAATCTCCAAGTGCCCTACAGTCAGATTCAGCCAACCAAGCCTTTCTCCGGAGTCACCGACGGCTCCACGGTCCCGATTGGGCAGGTCCGCCTCCCTGTCACCTTCGGGGCACGCGACAACTACCGCACCGAGCTCATCGACTTCGACGTCGCCCACATTCGCCTGCTGTACAACGCCATCCTCGGGTACCCGGCGCTGGCCAAGTTCATGGCCGTAACCCACCACGGCTACAACGTCCTCAAGATGCCAGGAAGTGGCGGGGTCATCACGGTGCCCTGCGAGGAGAGAGACGCAGTGTTCTCCCTGGAGCGAGCCTTTCAGGCCGCATCACTGGAAGACCCGGATCGCAGAAGCAGGAGGCTTCCCGAGGCCGCCCCCAAGAAGAAGAAGACATCGTCCGGCCCGACCCCTCAGGAGGCAGGCCCCTCAGGGCCCGCGCCTGCTCAGGGGGAACCTCCTTCCATCGCATAGGGAAGCACGCCCGGTGCCATCCTCAGGCAGGGCTCGGGGGCTCTCCCCTGGAGGGCTGCCGACCTCGCCAAGGTCACGAGGGAGGCGCTTGGGCACCACGTGGAGGCGTGTTTTGAAGCATGTTTACCTCAAGAAGGAGAAGGGCAAGGAGGGCCAAACCCTCAGGACTTCGTCAGCAAGGCCATTCAGGAGCTACAAGAGTCAAGAGTCATGAGAGGCAGCCGCCTCTTACCCGCTGTGGCCGCCCATCCAAGCAAGGATGGTGGGCCGTGCGTCTGCATCGACATACCAGGGCTCAACCGAGCCGCGTCTCAGGAGCGCCTCTGGCCCTTGCAAGTGGGACGCTGCGAGGGTCCACCCCATAGCTGCGTTCGCATGCCTTATGGCTTGCCGAACGCGGCCGCCGCGTACCAGCGCCTCATGAGGGCCATCCTGGAGGCTCAAGAGGTCAGGCGTTCCACAGCCCTGGTGGAGATGGAGATGGTCCGCGAGGAGTCGCCAGCGCCTCCGGAGCCTCCCGAGGCCCCTGGGCCTGGGGGCTCGTGAGGATCGGCTCCCGCAGCCCACCGAGTCTGCTACACCAACACCCCTTCGTCCCCAACATCATCAGGTGACATCTTTCAAGTTCCATTTCCAGCTGGGAGCTCCCTCAGGGCCGCATTATTCCCAGGCCGCATGGGTCCGTCCCTGTGGCATGTATCCCTTTTATTTCATGTTCTTAGCTTACCTTATTGGGGGCACCCCACGGGCTGCATCATCCCCATGTCGCTCGGGTCTGACCCAGCGGCGTGAACCCTTCTTGCGTTTATCTTAGGGCCATGCTTTCGACCCATCATGCTTGTTATTTGGTGCCTGTCCGTGGCACCTTTTCTTCCTGGATGTCGGAAGCTTGCACGTTAAAGGGGGAGTGCTTGAGCATCACGACTCAGGGCTCCTACCGGCTCTCCAGCCCTCACCCTCTGGTCTTGTCCACGGCATCGTGACCTGGCATACCAGCGACGGCTGAGACCAGCTCGAGGGCCGGGACCCGAGGACGTAGAGTTTCGACATCTAACCCAACTTGCGCGTTAAAGGGGGGGGGTGCCTGAGCATCGCGACTCAGGGCTCCTACCGGCTCTCCAGCCCTCACCCTCTGGCCTTGTCCACGGCATCGCAACCTGGCATACCAGCGACGGCTGAGACCAGCTCAAGGGCCGGGACCCGAGGACGTAGAGCACCGGCATCTAGCCAAATTTGCAGGAACACACTCCAAGATAAGGCCCAGTGCCGGGCGCAACCCGTCCTGGGTTGGGCCCCGTGAGTCCCGCGCTGGCTCACGGGTGCGCCAATACACCTCGCCAGGCCTTTCGTGCCTCGTCGCCTCTCCAAAGCAACTAACGGCTAACTGCCGATTGCCACGGCGAACTCTCGTTCCTTTTGTGATGAGCTTGCGGGGTCCCTCCAAGGAGCAACGTCAGGCGAGGCCCTCATGATGTCTTCTTCACTCTCGTCCGTGCAAACCGCTTGCACATTAAAGGGGGGGGGGTACCTGAGCATTGCGACTCAGGGCTCCTACTGGCTCTCCAGCCCTCACCCTCTGGCCTTGTCCACGGCATCGCGACCTGGCATACCAGCGACGGCTGAGACTCGCTCGAGGGCCGGGACCCGAGGACGTAGAGCAGAAAGGGGAGCGAAGGTGAGAGGGGAGGAGCACACGAGGACCTCACCAAGCAACCCCTAGCCGGCCAAGGCACGGACTTAGCACCGCACCAGGAAGCGTTTCCTGTGTCAGGACCCCGACTCGATGTCACATCGATCTAGCTGGTAACACCTCATATCACTTTGCGGCCTCACGCACGGTATCCCCACGGGTGTCGTCTTACCTTTTCCCGGGACCGTTTGCGCCTTTTGGCTCACGTATATGATAGTGTCGCTAGCATCCATATGATAAAGAGCCCGGGCTGACATGACTAGTCGTAAACCCAAAGTGGCACAGACTTACAGGGACAGGCATCCATGACCCAGCTTCGAACGTGTCGGTCATCAGCAAGTGGGTCCGGGCTGTAGCACTGGGCTAGCAGGACTCCGGTAAACCGGGCTGTAGCGGGCTAACAGGACTCCGGTACTCAAAGCGTGACATTTCCCCGAAGGGACAGACACAGGAACGAAGAAGGACACATGCCGGCCAGCCTAAGTGTTCCAGAGCAGTAGCAAGCTACCATGGCTCAGCGGTAACACTAGGAGACATTTCCCGGTAAGAGGGGCTACTAAAGATAAACAACTAGATGGTCAGATCCCACACATACCAAGCATTTCAATCATACACACAATATGCTCGATATGTGCAAATACAACGAAGCATCACAACATGACTCTACGACACAAATACTTTATTTAAGGCTCAGGGAGCCATACATATCATACACAAAGGTACGGGTCTCACGACCCAACATACAAGTCATACAGTCATACAAGCCAGCAGCGGAAGTAACTTGTCTGGGTACAGACAACTAGTAAAACAAAAGAGGCTTGGAAAGCCTGGCTATACTACGTGGTCCTTCACAAGCTCAGGGTCACCACCTGGGTCTTTAGCCTACTCGTTGATGTCAACGTCTACATAGAACCCATCAGAAGGGGTTGCAGCGTCTTCTGTAAAAATGTAGATTATAGCAACATGAGTACAAAGGTACTCAGCAAGACTTACATCAGATCCTACATACATGCATAGTATCAAGAAGGGTTGGTGGAGTTATTGCAGCAAGCCAGCTTTGACTCTTGGCTAGACTATCCTACGATACTCCAACTTGAAAAGGTTTTGCGCACACGAGTCCACTACTCACCACTTCAATACACTACCGAGGATCCATCTCCGTCTCCCTACGGAAGAGCCATCCTCGGCACTCACACTTATCTTGAGGCTTTTAGTAGTTTCCATTTACTTGTCTATGAACTGTATAGGCAACTAAGTAGTCCTTTACCGCGGACGCGGCTATTCGAATAGATCATGTTAACCCTGCAGGGGTGTACTTCTTCATACATGTTTCCACCACTTAGCGTCTGCACACGACATGTGCTCGGCAGACTTCAAGCGAAAGCCGACGTGGGTGTAGACCACGCCCTACCTAAACACTTAAGCCTCTAGTCCAGGTTTATCGCCTATTCAGGTTCCATCCGCAGGGAGTCCGGCCGAGGTTTCCCATACGGCCCCGAACGATGTGAACAGGGTTCCCGAGATACCTAACGGGTATTCGGTACACCGTGCCACGTACCTACCGCATCACAGCCCACCCCTACGGTCAGCGCTGTCCACGGCCTCCAGTAGGCTACAAACACCAGAAACTACTTGCAACTCCTGGACAGAGAGCTAGGGTGAATAAGAAGTCGAGCGGGGTCATATTTCAGGGCCCAATGCATGGTAGTAGCTGTATCTTAAATCACACATACAGATCTCAGTGCTTAAGGTCGGCTTCAATGAAACAACCCACCATGTACTCCTACATGGCCTCTCATCGATACCTTTACCCAATCGTGTTCACCACACCACTCTCATTACCGACATAATCATTTCACTCTAGCCCATCACCCAGATGAACCAGACCTGACACGACTCTAAGCATAGCAGGCATAGCAAGGTAGGAACAACACATACATATGGCTCAATCAACTCCTACACATGCTAGTGGGTTTCATCTAGTTACTGTGGCAATGACAGGTCATGCAGAGGAAATGGGTTCAACTACCGTAGCACACAGCAGTTTGAATCGCGTTGTCTTAATGCAGTAAAAGAGAGCAGGAGCGAGAACATGGGATTGTATCGATATGATCAAATGGTTGGTTGCTTGCCTGATGATTCGTTGCACGGATACGATTCCTCGTTAGGGTAATCACGGTACTCCTCGGGGACAGATCCTGTCGCAAAGGACATCGATACACAAACATCACCAAACAATATGCAACAATATGATGCATGCATGAAACATGGCAATATGAGTGTGTTGGGCTAATGCAACTAAAAACCAGAAGGGTTTGAACAAATTTGAATCAAAGATTCAAATTTCCAATTCAAATATGGCCTTTTAAAGTGCCTTTCCTTGTTCTGATTAAAACATCAACTTAACTTGTTTGATCATGCATGAAAATGGTACAGATGGATAGATTGGATTTTTCTGATCATTTTTCATATATTATTTGTCCAATTTGGAGTTACAGAATAAAAGTTATGAATTTTTGAAGTTTAAATAATATTCTGGAATTTCCTGATTTAATTTAAATCCAGAAATATCATTTACTGCGTCAGCCTGACATCATAGTGACATCAGCAGGTCAACAGGGCTGGCTCGGGTCAAACCTGACGTGTGGGGTCCACACGTCAGTGTCACAGGGGCTAATCCCGCGTTGACCCCGGGCTGGTTAGCTTTGACTAAGCCCTGGGGCCCACTTGTCAGCGTCAGTAGGTGGTGGATTAGTGGTTAATTAGCTGGGCCACGTCAGCTCGCCGGAGTTCTGGCCGGCGGCGACCAACAGTGCGGCGGCGATAGTGGTTTTGGTCGTTTCGGCCACCAAATGGAACGTGGCGACCACCGGAGCGAGAGAGAGCGAGGGAGAAACGGGGGAGAGTGAGAGGGAGCAGGGGGGGATCGGGACGGGCTGCGGGCGTCGTCCACGCGGCCAGGGGGGCGTCAGCAAGCAGGAGGTGGCCGCGCGGCCGCGCGCGCGCGAGCACGCAGCAGCTTCGGGGCGTGGGGAGGAAGACGACGGGGAGCTACAGTGCTGGGCTGGCTAGCTGGGCCGGCCAGCTGGCTGGGCCGCACAGGTAAGTTTCTCCTCTCTTTTCTGTTTTCTGTTTTATTTAATAATTCTGCAACTTTGTTGAATTAAATAAAATACCTAGGCAACTCCAAAAATCACCAAACTACTCCTGGTCCATAGTTGGAATATTTCCAACATGAAACATTTTAGTTTGGAGATATTTGAGCATTAAAATATTTTATATTATTTTAAATGCCCAAATTCAAATAGTTATGATTTAACTCAAGAACCCTAGGATGGCCTAGAAAAGTGTGCACCATTTTTGGCAGAGGTTCTGAACCAAGGCAAAAATGATGGGCATTTTAGAAGGGCATTTCAGGTTCATTGAAAATTATTTTAGTAAACCCTAGTTGGTTATCAGAGGGGACTGGGGGTTCTGTCATCCCCATTTCAAGTTTCTGATGCAAAAGTAAACATGATGCAACACTCTAATGCATGACTAGCTAGGGTGTGACAACTCACCCCCACTCAAAAGAATCTCGTCCTGAGATTTGGGTTCCTCCGAGAAGAAGGCGGGATACTCGAGTCGAAGACGATCCTCCCTTTCCCAAGTTGCTTCATCTTCAGAATGGTGCGACCATTGAACCTTGAGAAACTTGATGTTATGACGTCGCGTGGTACGTTCGGCTTGATCGAGGATACGAATGGGGTACTCTCGATATGTAAGATTATCTTGGAGATCAAGCGTTTCGTGGTCCACTTCACGGATAGGATCCGAGAAGCAACGCCTGAGTTGAGAAACATGGAAGACATCGTGAACTCTGGAGAGGTGCGGAGGTAGTTCCAATTGGTAGGCAACTTCTCCTCGTTTGGCAAGAATGCGAAAAGGTCCAATGTAACGAGGAGCCAATTTGCCTTTGATACCGAAGCGATGGGTTCCCTTCAGAGGGGTGACCCGAAGATAAGCCTTCTCGTCAACCTCGAAAGTCATAGCCTTATGTTTTCGGTCATATTGACTCTTTTGACGAGATTGGGCTGTTTTCAACTTCTCACGAACGATACGAACTTGTTCTTCTGCTTCCTGAATCATATCCGGGCCAAAGAATTGTCTTTCCCCGGTTTCTGACCAGTTAAGGGGTGTTCGACATCGCCGTCCATAGAGAACTTCAAAAGGGGCTTTACCCAAGCTAGATTGATAGCTGTTGTTGTAAGCGAATTCGGCAAATGGAAGGCACTTCTCCCAGTCCATTCCGAAAGAGATAACAGAGGCTCGAAGCATGTCTTCTAGAATTTGGTTGACGCGTTCCACTTGACCACTTGACTGAGGGTGGAAAGCGGTGCTAAAGGAGAGACGGGTTCCCATAGCATTTTGGAAGCTTTCCCAAAATCGAGAGGTGAAAAGACTTCCTCGATCCGAGTTAATTTCCAAAGGAACACCATGGAGAGACACTATTCGGGAGATGTACAAATCTGCCAGCTGACTAGCGGTTATACTCTCACGAACAGGTAAGAAATGGGCTACTTTGGAAAGACGATCGACCACGACGAAAATAGCATTATTCCCTCTCTTGGTCCTGGGAAACCCGGTAATGAAATCCATACCAATTTTATCCCATTTCCATTCAGGAATAGCTAAGGGTTGAAGGGTGCCAACAGGCCGTTGATGCTCTGCTTTTACACGACGACAGACGTCGCAATTAGCAATATACTGAGCAATTTCTCTTTTCATCCTAGTCCACCAGAACCTCTGGCGTAGGTCCTGATACATTTTAGTGCCACCGGGATGAATGGTGAGAGGAGATTCATGAGCTTCCTTAAGGATTAAACGCCTTAGGTTGCGCACTTTGGGAACCACTAGTCGATCCCCGAAGTATACTACCCCTTGATCATTAATGGAGAAACAATTCGCAATTCCTTTCTGAATGTTCCTCTTGATGCGGGAGATTCCCGGATCTACCTTCTGTGCTTTAATAATTTGATCCATAAGGGTAGGTTTTGCCACCAAGGTGGAAAGAAAACCTTGAGGTACAATGTGAAGGTTAAGCTTCCGAAATTCCTCATGGAGAAGCGGTTGACTTTGTTGTAACATCAGGTTGTTACAATAAGATTTACGACTTAGCGCATCAGCCATGACGTTGGCTTTCCCTGGGGTGTAGGTTATTCCTAAGTCGAAGTCTGTAATCAATTCAACCCAACGTCTCTGCCTGAGATTCAAATCCGGTTGGGTGAAAATATACTTCAGACTTTGGTGATCAGTGAATATTTCGCAACGATTACCGAGGAGGTAATGTCGCCAGGTCTTAAGTGCATAGACTACGGCTGCAAGCTCTAGATCATGAGTAGGATAATTCTCCTCATGTGGGTGCAATTGCCGTGAAGCGTAGGCAATTACGTGTCGATCTTGCATAAGAATGCAACCTAGTCCTTGTCGCGAGGCGTCGCAGTAGATAACAAAGTCCTTGGAGAAGGCTGGCGGTACCAGTACGGGAGCAGAGGTCAGGCGTCTTTTCAGTTCCTGAAAGCTGTGCTCACATTGTGGAGTCCATTCGAACTTTTTATCTTTCTTGAGGAGTTCGGTTAGAGGTTTAGCAACTTTGGAAAAGTTCTCGACAAAGCGACGGCAATAGCTCGCTAAGCCTAGAAAACTCCGAACTTGCTTGACCGATTCAGGTGGAGTCCAATCAAGGACGGCTTGAACTCGCTCAGGGTTAACAGCAATACCTTTACCAGATATTACATGACCCAGATAGGTCACTTCTGACAACCAGAATTCACATTTCGAAAATTTGGCATAAAGGCGATGCTCTCGAAGTTTCTTCAACACTAGCCTTAGATGTTCGGCATGTTCCTCCTCGTTCTTGGAGTAGATGAGTATATCATCGAGATAAACTACGACGAATTTATCCAGATACTCCATGAAGATTGAGTTCATTAACCGAGAAAAGGTGGCTGGAGCGTTGGTTAAACCGAAGGACATGACGGTGTACTCGTATTGGCCATAACGAGTAACAAAGGCCGTTTTAGGAATGTCCCCGTTTCTGATTTTGATTTGATGGTATCCCAACCTCAAATCCATCTTGGAGAAGACTGAGGATCCAGCGAGCTGATCATACAGATCGTTGATCCTGGGAAGTGGATATTTGTTCTTGATTGTGACCAAATTGACAGGTCGGTAATCTACAACCATCCGATCCGTACCATCCTTCTTCTTGACGAATAGGACGGGGCAAGCCCACGGAGATGAACTAGGGCGGATGAAACCCTTTTTCAAGGACTCATCGAGTTGTTTCTTAAGCTCGGCTAGTTCTAGGGGTGCCATCTTATAGGGTCTTCTAGCAATCGGAACGGTTCCTGGAATGAGGTCTATTACGAACTCAACATCCCTGTCAGGTGGAACACCTGGCAATTCCTCTGGGAAGACATCCGGAAAGTCACGGACTACCGGCACGTCCTCAAGGTCTGGCAAGGGGCTGGCGTTAAGAGAATATAATTGTCGCTTGGCTATTCGGGTCAAGACATTGACTATCTTTCCCGAAGGATGGGTGAGTTGAACAGTCCTAGAGAAGCAATCAATTTTGGCTTGATGAGCTGACATCCAGTCCATACCCAAAATGATATTAATATCTGAAGATTTAAGGGCTATCAAAGATGCGAGAAAAACAAGTCTGTCGACTTGGATTTCATTTCCATGGCTTACTCTAGAAGTTTGCCATTTGGATCCCGGAGTTTGAATTACCATAGAGGTTGGCATATCACCGAATGCGACGTTATGCAAACGAGCATAGTTTTCAGATATAAAAGAATGAGAGGCTCCTGTATCGAAAAGAACAGATGCCGGGTGGCAATTAACAAGAAGCGTACCGAGAACGACGTTGGGATCCTCTTGAGCTTCTTCGGCAGAGATACAGTTGACATGGCCACGTGAAGCGGTGACCGGCTTGGCGTGGAACACTTTCCCTGTCGGCTTGCCACGGCCAACAGCTTTAGCAGATTGATTGGGGTTGGTCTGGGAACACTCTCGCATATAGTGGCCAGATTCCCCACACTTGAAACAAGTCACGGAACTGGTACGTGGAGGAGCATTATTGGTTGGACCCCCATAGGGCTTGGCCGGTGCAGACTGTTGAACAGGGCGAGGCGCCTGGAAAGATGGCCTCGGTGTGAACCTGGGTGGCAGGGCGGTGTTGGGCACCCACACGCGGCACTTCTGAGGACCAGCACCGGATGAGGAACCCATGTCACGGCCATGCTTGCGTGTTGCGTCATAGTCAGTCTGACCAGTTTCAGCACTGATGGCTTTGTTGACAAGTTTCGAAAAAGATGTGCACTCATGCAGACGAAGGTCGCGGCGAAGCTCAGGACTAAGGCCCTTACGGAACCTTGCTTGCTTCTTGGCGTCAGTAGACACTTCCTCAGTTGCATATCGGGCGAGATTACCAAACTCCCTGCTATAGGCATCCACAGAAAGTCGGCCTTGGGTGAAATTGCAAAATTCTTCACGTTTACGGTCCATGAGACCCTCCGGAATGTGATGTTCACGGAAAGCCTCGCTGAACTCAGCCCAAGTTGTGACATGGCCCGCTGGGCGCATAGCTCCATAATTCTCCCACCATAGACTGGCGGGGCCTTCAAGATGATATGCAGCAAAGGTGACCTTGTCAGCCTCCGCTACCAGCGCGGAACGCAGTTTGTGAGAGATACTGCAAAGCCAGTCATCAGCGTCGAGAGGCTCGACGGAGTGGTGGAACGTGGGTGGATGCAATTTGATAAAATCACTGAGTGACACCACGTTAGCCCTCTGATGGTGTGTTGTATTCTGTTCAACACGCTCCAACAAACGGTTGGTCTCCCGCTTGTTTCTCTCAGCTTCCATCATAACCTCGGCTAGTGAAGGAGGATGAGGCAGATTTTCATTCCTGCCTTCACTGCCCTCGGCCTGCTCTTGGGAAGCAGGGTTAGCACGCGTGTTGACCATCCTAGGTGAACAAGACAATGATTTAGTCAGGATGGTAAAATTCCGACATAGGATACATAATGTAAGGAATAACTCGGAATGCAAGATGATCATCCGTATGACATGGTAGATACAGAAACTGCTTCTTTTATTCCATCGTCATACACACCATACAGGGTTTAGTACAAGACCAAACAAAGTACTATTACGGTGACAAGAGGATTACATCTCATCGGAGGCATTCCAAGCTACTATACATTATTTTTCTACACCTCCGGAAAGAGTACAAACTAGGTCATATCCCACGAGTCACGCAGGACGATAGACGACACGGCTAGTGCGAACTAGTGATACTACCCCTAACTCAGACCGATCCGTAGTAGTCCTCATAGAAGTCACCTCCATAGCCTGGAAGTTCAACATGATCATCCGGAAACAGACGGTCTCGCGGAGCTTGTGGACCATAGGGGCTAGGATGAGGCCTTGGACCAACAAACGGTGGCCTGCGGGGACCGCGAGGTGGGGTGATGCCTCCTACATCACGCCAAACCATCACGTCTGGCAGAGCAGATCTCACAGGATAGAGATCGCGCATATCTGAATATCCAGCTTGCACTGCCGGTGCGAACCGAGTCAAAGTGGCCCAGTGGTCAGCACGGGTATTGAAGAGCTCTAACCTCAAGGCCCGATTTTCACGGTCCTTATCCTCGAGCATCTCAGCAGTGGTGCGAGTCCGTGAATCCTCCTGAGTGGAGTCAGCATAGATAGCCTGGAGATACCCTTGTGCTCCCGGAAGTGATCCTGGCATATACCGGAAATCAGAGTCCCGAAATAAACCAGATCTGACTCGCATAATGGTCATCATAGAGTAGGCGGCGTCCTGCACAGCCATCTCAATAGTAACCCCGAGTCCATAGGAACAGTGAAGAGGCTCGGTGGATCCAGGATAAGATGGAAATATCCTGACAGTGCAGAGATACTGGCTTTGATTGAAGTCCCGGAATTGCTCTTCGACCGTGTACTCGGGATACCAGCGGTATCCAGCCTCAGTCATTACCCTGACCAACTTAGCAGTATGGCCGGGTACATCTAGGCATCGAGTCAGGCGAACCACTTGATTGAGGTCGCGAGTGGCCATCTGGAAGCACAATCATAATGCAAAGGCATTAGAACTTCTAGCAAAATTTCGGCAGCATAACAGCTGTAAATGCTCAAAAGGATTTGAGACATTTGACAAAGGATTTCGTACATACTCAACATCATCATATCAAAGTTCTGAAACCATTCTAACAACATAAGGTGGTAGTAGAACTGAACTAGGCTTGTATCCCTCAAACTTATAAGGTACTACTGATTAGTAACTCGTGATCCTGATAGAGAGAACAGATCCTAATTCCTTAACCCCCGGTGGAAGAATGGACTGACTCAGATCAGAATGTCATAAGGTAAAGGAATAAAAAGAGCCTTACGTTCCAACCCACAAACAATTCCCCTACATATAACTAAAGAATTTCTAGACTCAACATCGACCAGTTTGGCTTGGAGAACCTACAGGCAGTCCGGCTCTGATGCCAACGCTGTCAGGACCCCGACTCGATGTCACATCGATCTAGCCGGTAACACCTCATATCACTTTGCGGCCTCACGCACGGTATCCCCACGGGTGTCGTCTTACCTTTTCCCGGGACCGTTTGCGCCTTTTGGCTCACGTATATGATAGTGTCGCTAGCATCCATATGATAAAGAGCCCGGGCTGACATGACTAGTCGTAAACCCAAAGTGGCACAGACTTACAGGGACAGGCATCCATGACCCAGCTTCGAACGTGTCGGTCATCAGCAAGTGGGTCCGGGCTGTAGCACTGGGCTAGCAGGACTCCGGTAAACCGGGCTGTAGCGGGCTAACAGGACTCCAGTACTCAAAGCGTGACATTTCCCCGAAGGGACAGACACAGGAACGAAGAAGGACACATGCCGGCCAGCCTAAGTGTTCCAGAGCAGTAGCAAGCTACCATGGCTCAGCGGTAACACTAGGAGACATTTCCCGGTAAGAGAGGCTACTAAAGATAAACAACTAGATAGTCAGGTCCCACACATACCAAGCATTTCAATCATACACACAATATGCTCGATATGTGCAAATACAACGAAGCATCACAACATGACTCTATGACACAAGTACTTTATTTAAGGCTCAGGGAGCCATACATAACATACACAAAGGTACGGGTCTCACGACCCAACATACAAGTCATACAGTCATACAAGCCAGCAGCGGAAGTACATTGTCTGGGTACAGACAACTAGTAAAATAAAAGAGGCTTGGAAAGCCTAGCTATACTACGTGGTCCATCACAAGCTCAGGGTCACCACCTGGGTCTTTAGCCTATTCGTTGATGTCAACGTCTACATAGAACCCATCAGAAGGGGTTGCAGCGTCTTCTGTAAAAATGTAGATTATAGCAACATGAGTACAAAGGTACTCAGCAAGACTTACATCAGATCCTACATACATGCATAGTATCAAGAAGGGTTGGTGGAGTTATTGCAGCAAGCCAGCTTTGACTCTTGGCTAGGCTATCCTACGATACTCCAACTTGAAATGTTTTGCGCACACGAGTCCACTACTCACCACTTCAATACCCCACCGAGGATCCACCTCCGTCTTCCTACGGAAGAGCCATCCTCGGCACTCACACTTATCTTGAGGCTTTTAGTAGTTTCCATTTACTTGTCTATGAACTGTATATGCAACCAAGTAGTCCTTTACCGCGGACGCGGCTATTCGAATAGATCATGTTAACCCTGCAGGGGTGTACTCCTTCATACACGCTCTCACCACTTATCGTCGTTTACACGACATGTACTCGGCAACCTTCAAGCGGAAGCCCAACGTGGGTGTCGGCCACGACCTACCTAATCACCTAAGCCTCCAGTCCAGGTTTATCGCCTATTCAGGTTCCATCCGCAGGGAGTCCGGCCGAGGTTTCCCATACGGCCCCGAACAATGTGAACAGGGTTCCCGGGATACCTAACAGGTATTCGGTACACCGTGCCACGTACCTACCGCATCACAGCCCGCCCCTACGGTCAGCGCTGTCCACGGCCTCCAGTAGGCTACAAACACCAGAAACTACTTGCAACTCCTGGACAGAGAGCTAGGGTGAATAAGAAGTCGAGCGGGGTCATATTTCAGGGCCCAATGCATGGTAGTAGCTGTATCTTAAATCACACATACAGATCTCAGTGCTTAAGGTCGGCTTCAATGAAACAACCCACCATGTACTCCTACATGGCCTCTCATCGATACCTTTACCAAATCGTGTTCACCACACCACTCCCATTACCGACATAATCATTTCACTCTAGCCCATCACCCAGATGAACCAGACCTGACACGACTCTAGGCATAGCAGGCATAGCAAGGTAGGAACAACACATACATATGGCTCAATCAACTCCTACACATGCTAGTGGGTTTCATCTAGTTACTGTGGCAATGACAGGTCATGCAGAGGAAATGGGTTCAGCTACCGTAGCACACAGCAGTTTGAATCGCGTTGTCTTAATGCAGTAAAAGAGAGCAGGAGCGAGAACATGGGATTGTATCGATATGATCAAATGGTTGGTTGCTTGCCTGATGGTTCGATGCACTGATATGGTTCTTCGTTAGGGTAATCACGGTATTCTTCGGGGGCAGAACCTGTCGCAAAGGACATCGATACACAAGCATCACCAAACAATGTGCAACAATATGATGCATGCATGAAACATGGCAATATGAGTGTGTTGGGCTAATGCAACTAAAACCAGAGGGGTTTGAGCAAATTTGAATTCAAGGATTCAAATTTCAAATTCAAATATGGTCTTTTAAAGTGCTTTTCCTTGTTCTGCTTAAAACATCAATTTAACTTGTTTGATCATGCATGAAAATAGTACAGATGGATAGATTGGATTTTTCTGATCATTTTTCATATATAATTTGTCCAATTTGGAGTTACAGAATAAAAGTTATGAATTTTTGAAGTTTAAATAATATTCTGGAATTTCCTGATTTAATTTAAATCCAGAAAATCAATTACTGCGTCAGCCTGACGTCAGTGTGACGTCAGCAGGTCAACGGAACAGGTCTGGGTCAAACCTGACAGTGGGTCCCGCATGTCAGGGTGATTATTTTAATTTAAAATTTAATTAAAACTAATCCTGTTTAATTAACAGGGCTGGGCCCCACCTGTCATTGACTCAGGGGAGTCAACCAGGGCCCACCCGTGGTCAAAGTCAAAGTCGGCTGCCGGCGTTTAGCCGCCGGCGAGCCCGACGCGGCGGCGGGAGTGGTTTTGGCCATTTCGGCCACCAAATGGACCGCGGAGACCACCGGAGTGGAGCTGAGGACAACCCGCAGCTCTTGGCGGAGTCCGTTGGGGCCGGGGTGGCCGGAGTTGGCGCCGGCGACGACTTTGGCGGCCACCGGGGTTCGGTCGAGGATGAACTTGGCGCTAGAGGGGTCGGTGAGGCTCGTGGAGTGGCTAGCTAGGTGCTGTGGAACTCGGTGAGCAAGATGGACACCATCTTGTGGCCGGAGTGTGGCCGGAAGCACGTCGGCGACGAGGTCCGCGACGGCGCGTGCGGGTGAGCTTGGTGCGCTCGCTGTGGTGCTCGAGAGAGAGAAAGAGAGGAAGGGGAAGTTAGCCCAGCTCACTGTGGTCTTGACGGAGAGGACGGCGTGGTCGGGGACGAGCTGCTGCGGCGGCGACGGCGAAGGGGATCTCCGGCGATGGGGGTTCGGGCGAGGTTGGTGCGGCGGCTTCGAGGCACGCGAGCGCTCGGGGCTCGGCTAGCTCGAAGGAGTAGAGGGCGGGGGAGCTTCTGGACAGGGTGGCGCGGTGTGGAGACGACGGGGAGCACGGCTACGACGGTGGTGCGGCGGCGGTGGCGTCGGCCATGGCGTGGGAGCGCGAGGGAGAGGAGCTGGGGGCGAATGGAGGTGTCCAGGAGGGTCGGGGCGCGACGTGGAGCTCGTCCAGGCCATCAGGGCGGCGAGAGGGGGAGGCCGGGCGGCGTGCAGCTGCGTGGCGAGCTGCGGTGCCGCCGCCGAGCACCTTGGCTGCCTGCCTGGCAAGCCAAGCAGCTCGCTGGAGTGGTGGCCGGGCTGGGCCGGCCAGGTGGGCTGGCTGGTGGGCCTGCGGTGGCGCCAGGTAAGTTTTCCCCTTTTTTTCTGTTTCTGTTTTTTATTTAATATATCTGCAACTTTGTTGAATTAAATAAAATACCTAGGCAACTTCAAAAATCACCAAACTATTCCTGGCCCATAGTTGGATTATTTCCAACATGAAACATTTTAGTTTGGAGATATTTGAGCATTTAAATATTTTATATTATTTTAAATGCCCAAATTCAAATATTTATGATTTAATTCAAAAACCCTAGGATGGCCTAGGAAAATGTGCACCATTTTTGGCAGAGGTTCTGAACCAAGACAAAAATGATGGGCATTTTAGAAGGGCATTTCAGGTTCATTGAAAAATTATTTTAGTAACCCTAGTTGGTTTCAGAGGGGACTGGGGGTTCTGTCATCCCCATTTCAAGTTTCTGATGAAAGAGTAAACATGATACAACACTCTAATGCATGACTAGCTAGGGTGTGACATCCTGACCCTCGAGATAAGTCACTCTCCGGAAACACTAGTTATCGCCATCCCCGCACCTAATGCAATCTCGTGTTAGCAACGTCGCTCTCCTTTCTCACCGAATGATGGCTGCTTGAGCGCTAAGGGGGACCTCCTGAGCATCGCGACTCAAGGGCTCTTACTGGACCTCGGGCCGCTCACCTCCTGGCCTTGACCACGGCATCGCGACCTAGCATACCAGTGACGGCTGAAGCCGCCTTGGGACTGGGACCTGTCGGCGCAGAGCATCAAGCCCTCACGAGGTCTGAAAGGAAGAAACTAAGCTAAGACGGAATAAGCATCTCGCACTGCTTAACAATGAGGATCATATTGACAAACGGAGCTACAAACATCTTACAAGCCCCCGCGGGGTATATTCTTGGCTCCTCGCAGGAACAAAAGACGCGAATCCTAAGGAGTCCTAACTACAGGGACCACCACGGCAGACGCCATCATCAATAGTGGGCCGTCCGGCACCGGCGCCAACCCCATCCAGATCAGGGGCGGCGACGGTCTGACGAGCCCGCCCTGCTCCGGGAGCGGCGCAGGCTCGGGGGCTCGTAGCTGTCGTCGCTCGTCTCCGGAGTCGCGAGGAGCTTGGCGGAGTCGCTGGATCCTTCGACGCTCCCATCGCCTGAGGAGCCGCCAAGGGAGTGGTTGGCCGGCCTCTGTCTCACCGCCGCAGGGTCCCGACCGCCTCTTCCGGGGCAGTACTCCAGCCGGCGACCCTCCGCATCGAAGACCTTGAAGGACATCACCGAAGCACCGTCGTACTCCAGATGGATCGCGAGGGCGCCCCTTGTCCTGCAGACCCGGGCGACCTCGCCCCAGCCTCGAGTCATGAAGACCTCGCCCGGGGCAACGACCGCGACCTCTGCCCCGGTCGCAAGGGTGCTGCAGCCGGCGTGCTGCATCCAAAGCCCCAGGGGTTCCCCCTGCGGGATGACAGAGGCGAAGAAAGGGGGAAGGCGAATCCAAGACTTAGGAGGCGTGGCGGCATGAAGCACGAACTCTTGGGAGGAGCCTTCAGCGTGGACTCCAGGAGGAAAAATGCACACCTTCGTGACCCGCCGGCACCGACGGCGGTGCCGCCCGTGGCGTTCGGCGTCAACTCCCTCAGAGCCCTCGATATGGGAGTACAAGGGAAGTGGGTACCCCGGTGGTGGCCGCTCACACCAGGGCCTCGGCACTTCCTGGCGGGCGCCCTCACCCCAATGGCGGAGGGCAAGCCGTTTCTTCGGTGGAAGCGGGTCAGGATCCTCTTGGGGAGCCTTTCCCTTCTCTGCCACGGAGAACCGGCGGATCGGAGCCATTGCAGCAAGACGGAGCAAGGCCCAGAAAGAAGGAGAAGTGAGGGGAGATAGACTTGAAGGGCGCGCGCCTTTCCGTACTTATAGCCGGCGAAGGCCAACCATCGACCTCCACGATCGCAGGTAATCATGACCCGCTTTGCATGCAGGGACTTGTCGAATCCGTGCGGTTACCGAGGCGTCGTGGGGAAGCAGAGGCACCCACGTCCAATCAATTGCCACGCGGCGCCCAAGGTCGTAGGCTATTAGGGCCCACGACGCTTCGCACTTGCCCTTTCGCCTCTCTGCTCGGCCAAGTCCGGGCGCGCCATGGTCCCGGGGGCTACTGTCGGCGTTCTGGGAACGGGGGTCCCCAGACTTGGCTGCCTGCGGCCTGCGGCGTGGCTCAAAGGGGGCCTAGCGCGGCCCATCTTCATCAACACAAGCTCAAGACCCTCGCGAGGGGCCAAGCCTCGCGAGGCAGGAGCTTCCTCAGGCACGACCTCATCAGGCTGGCTCATGAGGAGGTGGAGAGTTCAAGGCGGGGTACCTCGCGAGGTGCCCATGACGCAAGCCATGACGACCAAGGGAGACAGTCGGGTGCCAGCCCGCGCAGTGTCCTCCTTTCCTCTTTGGTGCAAAGGGGGCAAGCGCAGGCGAGAGCATCAAGCAAAGGCATCCATTTCGGTGCAATAGGACCAAGACCAGCCCAACGGCAGGGAGGAAGTCACTGTGGAGCCCAAGCAGGCGTCGCCACTAGAGCCTTTGACAGGCGAGGACCAACTTTAGTTAGGATAAGTGTACCCGCTGTTCCCCTTCAAAATGGCCAATTGTTGGCGCCCTTCCCGCTCAATATTTGGGAAGAGGCCCAGGGCCTTTGCCTATAAATAGGACTAGCCACCCCCGGGGTAGAGGCATCTGGAAGGCATCCAGAATCGAGCATTAGCATCTGGATCCTCACCAAGAAACCAGTAGATAGAGCGATCGAATTCCTCCTAGCAGTTTATCACACCAGCCAAGGACAGACCCTCGCGAGGCTGTTCTTCCTTGTACTGTTCTTCATCAGCCCAAGAGGCAATCCACCACACCACACACTGGAGTAGGGTATTACACCACAATGGTGGCCTGAACTAGTATAAACCCTGTGTCTCTTGTGTTGTTCTGTTCGTAGTTTAGATCCTAGCAATTCGGCGAGGAGCAGGTAGGTAGAGGGCGAAATCTCCGCGTGCACCCCAGTGTTCGAACCTCAAGGGTCTGCCGGAACCCGAAATCCGACAGCCGGCCTCCTCTCTCCACTAGGGCCCATGAAGGCCCAATATTCCCCCGGGGGGTTCCAGTAACCTCCCGGTACTCCAAAACTTATCCGATACTTCCTGAAACCATTCCGGTGTCCGAATGTAACCTTTCAATATATCAATCTTTACCTCTCGACCATTTTGAGACTCCTCGTCATGTCCGTGATCTCATCGGGACTCCGAACAAACTTCAATCACCAAAACACATAACTCATAATACAAATCGTCATTGAATGTTAAGCGTGTGGACCCTACGGGTTCGAGAACTATGTAGACATGATCGAGACAGATCTCCGATCAATAACCAATAGCAGAGCATGTATGCTCATATTGGATCCTACATATTCTACGAAGATATTTATCGGTCAAACCGCATAACAACATACGTTGTTCCCTTTGTCATCGGTATGTTACTTGCCCGAGATTCGATCGTCGGTTATATGACCAAGTCAATAACTGGTACCATTAATCCAGTAGTTGTTCACATTGTTGATGATGTTTCCATTATAGAAGTTACATGCACAGATTCTATGGAATTGATGGAGATGCACACAAGTGAGAAAAACAAAAACATTATATTGAACGTGCATGTGCATGTACTACCTGGGGAGATGTGCATGAGCGTGCATGCAAGGAAAGACTCCTACACTAGCACGTTTGATCTATTTTCGTTTGAGCCGATGGAAATTAGGAGGAGGACGTGTCTACATGAGCGAGGTGTCTTGGTCAACTACTATTTTCAGGCACGACCAAGAGAGAAGCTGGCGTACTCGTGGATGTCTCAAGGGATCAGAGACCTGCTATATTTGAAAGGAACCGGGTGGGGTCCACCTGCAGATTGTACGAGGACGCACGATCCAAAGTTTAGTAGTCGTAGTTGCTTTTATCTCTTGTGATTTAGACTAAATTCAAGTCAGTTGTTATGTGTAGGCAAGTCGAATTTGTTTTTCTTTGAGTTAGGGGTGCAACCAACGTGTTGGTCAAACCACGGCTATACTACTATAAATAGCCATGGTACGGTCCTGTAATAGTTAGAGGTGAAGTTAATATGAATTAGACACCGTCATGTGTTTCGGCCATCAGCCATTATTGAGATTAGAGAATTCTTGTCAACAATCTCTACTGGCATGTGAGTTCCTGCGATGCGATGCGTAGGAGATTACAAGCTGAGCGTATACGGTTTGTCCATGTTATTCCTTCAGATAGAGGGGTTGGCGTGTTGTTTCCGTGGGATTTGCGAACATCTTCATAAACCCGCGACTTGTTCTTGCTGCAATGGAGGTTTGTGCCGTGAAAGATCGGACCAACAACTGATCGACCCTTGTCTCGAGGTTCGCTCCTCATCAATCGGTATCTTCATACCTAGTTCAATCTCGTTACCAGCAAGTCTCTTTACTCATTCCGTAATGCTTCATCCCGTAACTAACTCATTAGTCATATTGCTTGCAAGGCTTATAGTGATGAGCATTATCGAGATGCCCAGAGATACCTCTCTGATACACGGAGTGACAAATCCTAATCTCGATCTATGCCAACCCAATAAACACCTTCAGAGACACCTGTAGAGCATCTTTATAATCACCCAGTTGCGTTGTGAGGTTTGATAGCACACAAGGTGTTCCTCCGGTATTCGGGAGTTGCATAATCTCGTAGTCAGAGGAACATGTACAAGTCATGAAGAAAGCAATAGCAATAAAACTTATCGATCATTATGCTAATCTAATGGATGGGTCTTGTCCATCACATCATTCTCTAATGATGTGATCCCGTTCATCAAATGACAACACATGTCGATGGTCAGGAAACATAACCATCTTTGATTAATGAGCTAGTCAAGTAGAGGCATACTAGGGACACTTTGTTTTGTCTATGTATTCACACATGTACTAAGTTTCCGGTTAATACAATTCTAGCATGAATAATAAACATTTATCATGATATAAGGAAATATAAATAACAACTTTATTATTGCCTCTAGGGCATATTTCCTTCAGTCTCCCACTTGCACTAGATTCAATAATCTAGATTACATAGTAATGATTCTAACACCCATGGAGTCTTGGTGTTGATCATGTTTTGCTCGTGGAAGAGGTTTAGTCAATGGGTCTGCAACATTCAGATCTGTATGTATTTCGCAAATCTCTATGTCTCCCTCCTTGACTTGATCGCATATGGAATTGAAGCGTCTCTTGATGTGTTTGGTTCTCTTGTGAAATCTGGATACCTTTGCCAAGGCAATTGCTCCAGTATTGTCACAAAAGATTTTCATTGGACCCGATGCACTAGGTATTACACCTAGATCGGATATGAACTCCTTCATCCACACTCCTTCATTTGCTGCTTCTGAAGCAGCTGTGTACTCCGCTTCACACGTAGATCCCGCCACGACGCTCTACTTGGAACTGCACCAACTGATAGCTCCACCATTCAATATAAATATGTATCCAATTTGCGACTTAGAGTCATCGGATCAGTGTTAAAGCTTGCATCAACGTAACCATTTACGACAAGCTCTTTGTCACCTCCATAAACGAGAAACATATCCTTAGTCCTTTTCAAGTATTTCAGGATGTTCTTGACAAATCCAGTGATCCACTCCTGGATTACATTGGTACCTCCCTGCTAAACTTATAGCAAGGCACACATCAGGTTTGGTACACAACATTGCATACATGATAGAACCTATGGCTGAGGCATAGGGAATGACTTTCATTTTCTCTCTATCTTCTGAAGTGGTCGGACACCGAGTCTGACTCAACTTCGCACCTTGTAGCACAGGCAACAACCCTTTCTTTGACTGATCCATTTTGAACTTCTTCAAAACTTTATCAAGGTATGTGCTTTGTGAAAGTCCAATTAAGCATCTTGATCTATCTCTATAGATCTTGATGCCCAATATATAAGCAGCTTCACCGAGGTCTTTCATTGAAAATTCTTATTCAAGTATCCTTTTATGCTATCCAGAAATTCTGTATTATTTCTAATCAACAATATGTCATCCACATATAATATTAGAAATGCTATAGAGCTCCCACTCACTTTCTTGTAAATACAGGCTTCTCCAAAAGTCTGTATAAAACCATATGCTTTGATCACATTATCAAAGCGTACATTCCAACTCCGAGAGGCTTGAACTAGTCCATAAATGGATCGCTAGAGCTTGCACACTTTGTTAGCACCTTTTGGATCGACAAAACTTTCTGGTTGCATCATATACAACTCTTCTTTAAGAAATCCATTAAGGAATGCAGTTTTGACATCCATTTGCCAAATTTCATAATCATAAAATGTGGCAATTGCTAACATGATTTGGACAGACTTAAGCATCACTATGGGTGAGAAGGTCTCATCGTAGTCAACTCCTTGAAGTTGTCGAAAACCTTTTGCAACAAGTCGAGCTTTGTAGATAGTAACATTACCGTCAGCATCCGTCTTCTTCTTGAAGATCCATTTATTTTCTATGGCTTGCTGATCATCAGGCAAGTCCACCAAAGTCCACACTTTGTTCTCATACATGGATCCCCTCTCAGATTTCATGGCCTCAAGCTATTTTGCGGAATCTGAGCTCATCATCGCTTCCTCATAGTTCGTAGGTTCATCATGGTCTAGTAACATGACTTCCAGAATAGGATTACCGTACCACCCTGGTGTGAACCGTACTCTAGTTGACCTACGAGGTTCGGTAGTAACTTGATCTGAAGTTTCATGATCATCATCATTAGCTTCTTCAATAATTGGTGTAGGAATCACTGGAACTGATTTCTGTGATGAACTGCTTTCCAATTCGGGAGAAGATACATTTACCTCATCAAGTTCTACTTTCCTCCCACTCACTTCTTTTGAGAGAAAATCCTTCTCTAGAAAGGATCCATTCTTAGCAACGAATATCTTGCCTTCGGATCTGTGATAGAAGGTGTACCCAACAGTTTCTTTTGGGTATCCTATGAAGACGCATTTCTCCGATTTGGGTCCGAGCTTATAAGGTTGAAGATTTTCCACATAAGCGTCGCAGCCCCAAACTTTAAGAAACAACAACTTACGTTTCTTGCTAAACCACAGTTCATACGGTGTCGTCTCAACGGATTTAGATGGTGCCCTATTTAACGTGAATGCAGCCGTCTCAAAAGCATAACCCCAAAACGATAGAGGTAAATCAGTAAGAGACATCACATATCGCACCATATCTAATAAAGTACGGTTAGAACGTTTGGACACACCATTATGATGTGGTGTTCCAGATGGTGTGAGTTGCGAAACTATTCCACATTGTTTCAAATGAAGACCAAACTCGTAACTCAAATATTCGCCCCCGTGATCAGATCGTAGAAACTTTATTTTCTTGTTACGATGATTTTCCACTTCACTCTGAAATTCTTTGAACTTTTCAAATGTTTCTGACTTATGTTTCATTAAGTAGATATACCCATATCTGCTCAAATCATCTGTGAAGGTCAGAAAATAATGATACCCGCCATGAGCCTTAACACTCTTTAGACCGCATACATCAGTATGTATTATTTCCAATAAGTCAGTGGCTCGCTCCATTGTTCCGAAGAACGGAGTCTTAGTCATCTTGCCCATGAGACATGGTTCGCAAGCATCAAGTGGTTCATAATCAAGTGATTCCAAAAGCCCATTAGCATGGAATTTCTTCATGCACTTTACACCAATATGACATAAACGGCAGTGCCACAAATAAGTTGCACTATCATTACTAAGTTTGCATCTTTTTGGCTTCAATATTATGAACATGTGTATCACCACGATCGAGATTCAACAAAAATAGACCACTCATCAAGGGTGCATGACCATAAAAGATATTACTCATATAAATAGAACAACCATTATTCTCTGATTTAAAGGAACAACCATCTCGTATCAAACAAGATCCAGATATAATGTTCATGCTCAACACTGGCACCAAATAACAATTATTCAGGCCTAAAACTAATCCCAAAGGTAGATGTATAGGTAGCGTGCCAACGGCGATCACATCAACCTTGGAACCATTTCCAACGCGCATCGTCACCTCGTCCTTAGCCAATCTTCGTTTAATCCGTAGCCTCTGTTTCGAGTTGCAAATATGAGCAACAAAACCAGTATCAAATACCCAAGCGCTACTATGAGCATTAGTAAGGTACACATCAATAACATGGATATCAAATATAACTTTCACTTTGCCATCCTTCTTATCCGCCAAATACTTGGGGCAGTTCCGCTTCCAGTGACCAGTCCCTTTGCAGTAGAAACACTCAGTTTCAGGCTTAGGTGCAGACTTGGGCTTCTTCCCGGGAGTAGCAACTTGCTTGCTATTATTCTTGAAGTTCCCCTTCTTCCCTTTGCCTTTTTTCTTGAAACTAGTGGTCTTGTTAACCATCAACACTTGATGCTCCTTCTTGATTTCTACCTCCGCAGCCTTTAGCATTGCGAAGAGCTCAGGAATTGTCTTTTCCATCCCTTGCATATTATAGTTCATCATGAAGCCTTTATAGCTTCGTGGTAGTGACTGAAGAACTCTGCCAATGACACTATCATCAGGAAGATTAACTCCCAGCTGAGTCAAGTGGTTATGGTACCCAGTCATTCTAAGTATGTGTTCACTGACAGAACTATTCTCCTCCAGCTTGCAGCTATAGAACTTGTTGGAGACCTCATATCTCTCAACTCGGGCATTTGCTTGAAATATTAACTTCAACTATTGGAACATCTCATATCCTCCATGACGTTCAAAATGTCTTTGAATTCCCGATTCTAAGCCGTAAAGCATGGCACACTGAACTATTGAGTAGTCGTCAGATCGAGCTTGCCAGACATTCATAACATCAGCATCTGCTCCTGCAGCAGGCCTTGCAGCTAGCGGTGCTTCAAGGACATAATTCTTCTGTGCAGCAATGAGGATAATCCTCAAGTTACGGACCCAGTCCGTGTAGTTGCTACCATCATCTTTCAACTTAGCTTTCTCTAGGAATGCATTAAAGTTCAAGGGAACGGTAGCACGGGCCATTGATCTACAACAACATAGATATGCAAAAACCTATCAGAACTAAGTTCATGATAAATTAAAGTTCAATTAATCATATTACTAAAGAACTCCCACTTAGATAGACATCCCTCTAGTCATCTAAATGATCACGTGATCCATATCAACTAAACCATGTCCGATCATCACGTGAGATGGAGTAGTTTTCAATGGTGAACATCTCTATGTTGATCATATCTACTATATGATTCATGTTCGACCTTTCAGTCTCAGTGTTCCGAGGCCATATCTGCATATGCTAGGCTCGTCAAGTTTAACCGAAGTATTCTGCACGTGCAAAGCTGGCTTGCACCCATTATATGTGAACGTAGAGCTTATCACACCCGATCATCACGTGGTGTCTCAGCACGACGAACTGTAACAATGATGCATACTCAGGGAGAATACTTATACCTTGAAATTTAGTGAGGGATCATCATATAATGCTATCGCCGTCGTAAGCAAAATAAGATGCATAAAAGATAAACATCACAGGCAATCAAAATATGTGACATGATATGGCCATCATCATCTTGTGCCCATGATCACCATCTCCAAAGCACTGTCATGATCTCAATTGTCACCGGCTTGACACCTTGATCTCCATCGTAGCATCGTTGTCGTCTCGCCAACTATTGCTTCTACGACTATCGCTACCGCTTAGTGATAAAGTAAAGCAATTACCTGGCGATTGCATTTCATACAATAAAGCAACAACCATATGGCTCCTGCCAGTTGCCGATAACTTTGTTACAAAACATGATCATCTCATACAACAATTTATATGACATCATGTCTTGACCATATCACATCACAACATGCCCTGCAAAAAAAAGTTAGACGTCCTCTACTTTGTTGTTGCAAGTTTTACGTGGCTGCTACGGGCTTCTAGCAAGGACCGTTCTTACCCATGCATCAAAACCACAACAATTTTTTGTCAAGTGTGTTGTTTTAACCTTCAACAAGGACCGTCCATAGTCAAACCTGGTTAAACTAAAGTTGGAGAAATAGACACCCGCCAGCCACCTGTGTGCAAAGCACGTCGGTAGAACCAGTCTCATGAACGCGGTCATGTAATGTCGGTCCGGGCCACTTCATCCAACAATACTGCCAAATCAAAGTAAGACGTTGGTGGTAAGCAGTATGACTATTATCGCCCACAACTCTTTGTGTTCTACTCGTGCATATCATCTACGCATAGACCTAGCTCGGATGCCACTATTGGGGAACGTAGCATGCAATTTCAAAAAAATTCCTACAATCACGGAAGATCTATCTAGGAGATGCATAGCAACGAGAGGGGGAGAGTGTGTCCACGTACCCTCGTAGACCGAAAGCGTAAGTGTTATGTTAACGCAGTTGATGTAGTCGAACATCTTCACGATCCAACTGATCTAGTACCGAACGTATGCCACCTCCAAGTTCAGCACACGTTCAACTCAATGACGTCGCTCAAACTCTTGATCCAGCAGAGGGTCGAGGGAGAGTTTCATCAGCACGACGACGTGATCACGGTGTTGATGATGTGATCCGCACAGGGCTTTGCCTAAGCACTACGATGATACTATCGAAGGAGTAAACGATGGAGGGGGCACCGCACATGGCTAAGAAAATGTTGTGCCTTTGGGGTGCCCCCTGCCCCCGTATATAAAGGAGGAGGGGAGGAGGCGGCCAGCCAAGGGGCGCGCCAAGTGTGGGGAGTCCTACTAGGACTCCAAGTCCTAGTAGGATTCCCCTTTCCGTTCCGGAGAAGGGGTGAACGGGAAAGAGGTGGAGGAGAAGAAGGAAAGGGGGTCGCGCCCCCCACCACTAATCCAATTCGGTTTGGGCTTGGGGGGGCGCGTGCCACCACCTGGCCGCCGGCCTCCTATCTCCACTAGGGCCCATGAAGGCCCAATAGTCCCCCGGGGGGTTCCGGTAACCTCCCGGTACTCCGAAACTTATCCTATACTTCCCAAAACCATTCCGGTGTCTGAATGTAACCTTCCAATATATCAATATTTACCTGTCGACCGTTTCTAGACTCCTCGTCATGTCCCTGATCTCATCCAGGACTCCAAACAAACTTCGGTCACCAAAACACATAACTCATAATACAAATCGTCATCGAACTTTAAGCGTGCGGACCCTACGGGTTCGAGAACTATGTAGACATGATCGAGACAAATCTCCGATCAATAACCAATAGCAGAACCTGGATACTCATATTGGCTCCTACATGTTCTACGAAGATCTTTATCGGTCAAACCGCATAAAAACATATGTTGTTCCCTTTGTCATCGGTATGTTACTTGCCCAAGATTCGATCGTCGGTATCTTCATACCTAGTTCAATCTCATTACCGGCAAGTCTCTTTACTCGTTCCGTAATGCTTCAGCCCGTAACTAACACATTAGTCACATTGCTTGGAAGGCTTATAGTGATGAGCATTACCGAGAGGACCCATAGATACCTTTCCGATACACGGAGTGACAAATCCTAATCTCGATCTATGCCAACCCAAACACCTTCGGAGACACCTGTAGAGCATCATTATAATCACCCAGTTACGTTGTGACGTTTGATAGCACACAAGGTGTTCCTCTGGTATTCGGGAGTTGCATAATCTCATAGTCAGAGGAACATGTACAAGTCATGAAGAAAGCAATGGCAATAAAACTTATTGATCATTATGCTAAGCTAACGGACGGGTCTTGTCCATCACATCATTCTCTAATGATGTGATCCCGTTCATCAAATGAGAACACATGTCTATGGTCAGGAAACATAACCATCTTTGATTAACGAGCTAGTCAACTAGAGGCATACTAGGGACACTTTGTTTTGTCTATGTATTCACACATGTACTAAGTTTCCGGTTAATACAACTCTAGCATGAATAATAAACATTTATCATGATATAAGGAAATATAAATAACAACTTTATTATTGCCTCTATGAGGCGGAGCATCCTATGGTCATCACCATGTCAAGAGTCCATTTGGCAAGTGACACGTGTGACATCTACTTCACATACATAAAGGTGAATCTTCTCCTTTACACGTGTTCACTTGACCCCTTTGAGGATGGTATACTACTTGACATTCCTTCCATGTGCATGCATAGGTATTGTCGGAGCTTCACACATAGCGAGGACGAGTTCATGCGGAAGAGAACATCTACACCATCCAAGAGGGAAGCCTGGAAGCGGAGAAGGAACCGCCAAGAAGAAGGCAGCAGCTCCCAGGCGACCCCGTGTGCACGGGCCCCTCCGACCCCGTGCCCACATGCCTCCCAGGCTGGCGGTCCTGAAGCATGCGCACGGGCGTGTACCGTGCCCACAGGACCCCCGTGTCCATGGACCTCATGGACCCCGTGCGCACGGGCTTATGCGTCAAGTCTCTGGATACCCCGTGCGCACGGGCTCCACTTACCCCGTGCACACGGGCCCCCCTGTGCGTGGCTGTTGGGCTTGGCCCTTGTATCCCCATCTCATCCCTACTTATCCCTTCATCCCTTGGAACTATATATAGTCCCCTTCCTCCTCCATTTAGACTTAGCAAAGTTATAGCTCATTCTTAGGTGAGCTTTGCTCCTACCTCCTCCTCTTGAGAGAGAGACCACTCCCATGGAGTTCAAGACCTCCATGTGAGAAGATCCCAAGGGATTCAAGCCCCCCTTCGTGGGAAGATCCTTCTAGGATTCAAGCCCCCATCTCCTTTGGATTTGGAATGAACCTTACCTTGTATTTTTTCTTTTGTTGTTCATGTACCTTGTGGATCTTGTGTTTGTGAGTCTAGTGGATGTGTGATTGGACTTGTTCTTGAGTGTTCCTCTTGTTTTCCTCCTTGTGTTCATCTTGTTCTTGGGGATTCCCCCTCCAATTTGTGAAAGATCTCCCCATAGGGTTCCACCCTACAACATCTTATTATCTATAGCCACGTTGATCACGAAATTGGAGTCCCCCCTCTTTGTTTTCTAGCCTAATTTTGCTTGTTCTTGCCCAATTTCGAAAATCCCCAACAAAAGAGCCATACCAATTTTCTTGTTATTTGAAGTTTTTGTGAGTTTTTTTGATTTTGATCCGTGGATCTGATGTATAGCAAGTAGATCTACCCCCTCTTGCGTCCCCATGCCTCAATTTTTCTTTCTCCCATCGAATTTGACAAGAAAATCACGAAATTTCCGCCTACCCCGTACCCACGGGCTCCCCACTGAGGGAGTCCTGGATTAGGGGGTATTCGGACAGCCGGACTATATACATCGTCCGGACTATTGAAGCGTGAAGATACAAGACTCAAGACTTCGTCCCGTGTCTGGATGGGACTCTCCTTTGCATGGAAGGCAAGCTTGGCGATCCAGATATTGTGTTTCCTTTGTTGTAACCGACTCCATGTAAACCCTAGCCCTCTCCGGTGTCTATATAAACCGGAGAGGTTGGTCTTTAGAAGGCCGATCACAATTACAATCATAATCATCATAGGCTAGCTCCTAGGGTTTAGCCTCTACGATCTCGTGGTAGATCTACTCTTGTACTACTCATATCTTCAATATTAATCAAGTAGGAAGTAGGGTTTTACCTCCATTGAGAGGGCCCGAACCTGGGTAAACATTGTGTCCCTCGCTTCCTGTTACCATCAGCCTAAGACGCACAGATCGGGACCCCCTACCCGAGATCCACCGGTTTTGACACCGACATTGGTGCTTTCATTGAGAGTTCCTCTGCGCCGTCACTGCAAGGCTCGATGGCTCATCTCGTTGTCAAGGACAACATTACCTATGGGGGAGCGCTGGCTGTAGGCCAAACTCTCCGACTTGGCGGCTTCATCATGGCCGCCCCATCGACTGCCGCCCCGACGATGGCCTCTCGGGTCATCACACATAACCTTCGCATCAATTTGGAACTTGCCGAACAGATGGATTAGACGGAGCTCTTCTCCCTTAATGAGCTCTTGGATCACATCGCCGCCTTGGGAGTCGCTACGGACTATGACCGGATCGGGCTTAAACCCGACCAAAGGGACATTAAATCCCCGCCGGCCACCCATGAGATAGTGGTAGTGGAGGAACCGCACACGGATTATCCCTCAATTTTGAGGACGAATTATGTCCGGATCACCGATCTCCCTGAGCAGGACACCCGCCCAAGGGAAGACATGACCCGGATCCCGGACTTAGAATCGGGCATTGGGCCGAAGAAATTGGGTGGCACCCCGGATCCCGAGCTGTTAGGCTCGGAAGCTCCCATGCCCCTGGGTAGTAGATCAGGTCAGAATCCGGATTTAGCTATTTCCAACCACACAGACTTAAACCGTCTCTCCCATATCAGGCAAGAGCCCCAGGAGACAGTACATCGTTACTGGACCAGATTCCTCCTTGTGCTAAACAAGGTCAAGGACTGCTGCGAGGAGGACGTAATCTCACTTTTCTGCAAAAACTGCACGAACAAAGGAATCCGTAATGCTATAAGTCGCTGTGACATAGTGCAATTTGCGGACTTGGCAACCATAGTACAGAAGTACTATGCGATGGAAAGCGCCTGGAAAACCCAAACAGAATTTTGGGATAGTCCGGCTCTCACCAAAACCTTTGTCCGAACTGAACGGGCGAACTCTCGTAAGTCGGCCGATCCAATCCCCAAGAAACCAAAGCCCACCCCAGGGCGGGAAACCGTATTGGAAGAATGGCTCAATGGGCCATGTAAGCTCCACAGTACTCCGGACACAATACCAACTCATAGCCTTAGGGCATGTTGGATACTCTAGCAGGTTGCAAAAAGTGGCGAGGATCTTCTTGCAAGCCATAAAGCCGAACAACATCCCGCCAACGAACACAATATGGTACTAACAGTCTTTGAGACTTTTGCCTACAATAGGCGCAAGCGAGCTCATCGAAGCTCCGCTAGAATTTGCCATGTGGCAAAAATAAACCCCTGGAACAACACTGCTATAACTTTCAATGCCAGTGATGAACCTCGATTCCAGACTCTCCGGGCACCAGCCGCTCTGGTCCTTAGCCCAATCGTGGATGGCTTTCGGCTCACTAAGGTACTCATGGATGGCGGAAGCGGATTAAATTTGATCTATGAAGAAACACTCAACAAGATGGAAATTGATAAAGGCCGCATTGAACAAAGTGGCACAACCTTCAGGGGAATTATTCCTAGTCGGGAAGCGCGGTGTGCGGGAAAGATCACACTCGATGTGGTATTCGGCACCCCGGAGAATTATAGGTCCGAAGAAATTACATTCCAAGTGTCTCCTTTTACCAGTGGATACCACACCCTTCTAGGGCGGGACGCGTTTGCAAGCTTTCAAGCTATACCCCATTACGGGTACATGAAGCTTAAAATGCCCGGACCCAATGGAATCATCACTCTAGCCAGTGATCCGGACGTCGCACTTTGCGTCAAAAACAAAACCGCAACACTAGCCCTGGAAGCATTATCGAAAGCCCTAGCAGCCGAAGAATTAACAACATTGCGGGCCACCGTGGCCAGGGACGACGTGATACTCGACAAGCGACCCAAGTCCACCTCATTTAAACCCTCAGACGAGATAGTCAAATTCCAAGTCCATCCAACGGACCCATGAAGACAGCTTCCATCGGGACACAGTTGAGCCCCACAATGGACACCACATTACGAGACTTCTTACGCGAGAATTGGGACATTTTTGCCTAGCACCCACCGGACATGCCGGGCATCCCACGTGGATTGGCCGAACATAGCCTTAACATACTAAAGGGATACAAACCTGTCAAACAGACCCTAAGGCGATTTTCAGAGCCTAAACGACAAGCAATGGGGGAAGAGCTAGCCAAGCTACTTGAGGCTGGATTCATCAGAGATATCAAACATCCGGATTGGCTGGCAAATTTGGTAATGGTACCAAAGAAGGACAAATCCTGGCGCCTATGCGTCGACTTCAAAGACCTCAACAAGGCTTGCCCCAAGGATCCCTTTCCCCTCCCTCGCATCGATCAAATCATCGATGCCACAGCTTGACATGACTCGCTGTGTTTTCTCGACGCATACTCTGGATACCATCAAATAAAGATGGCAGAGTCTGACCAAGCTGCAACAGCTTTCATAACGGCATATGGCCCTTTTTGCTTCAACAGTATGCCTTTCGGGCTTAAGAACGCCGGTGCAACCAATCAACGCATGATTCAAACATGCCTAGAAAAACAAATCGGCAAAACAGTGGAGGCATATGTGGACGACATGGTCATAAAAACAAGACACGTCGAAACCCTAATAGATGACTTGAGGCTTACATTCGATAACCTCCTGACATACGACATCAAGTTGAATCCGGAAAAATGCGTTTTCGGCGTCCCCTCGGGGAAACTGCTGGGCTTCATTGTTTCCAATAGAGGAATTGAAGCGAATCCGGCAAAAATCCGAGCCCTGTCTTAGTTGGCTATACCAACAGACCTCAAGCACATCCAGAAACTAGCTGGATGCGTGGCCGCTTTGAGCCGCTTTATCTCCAGGTTAGGAGAAAAGGCATTACGTCTCTACCGCCTCCTTCGGCGCACCGAACACTTTGTGTGGACGGATGCAGCAGCGGCCGGACTCGATTAAAAAAAGACCTTACTAGCCAGTAATCCAGTCCTAACAGCGCCAAATATCGGCGAGCCTATGCTACTGTACATAGCTGCAACACATCAAGCGGTAAGCGCAGTGCTCATCGTCAAACGAGAGGTTGACGGATACAAATTCCCGCTCCAAAAGCCGGTTTATTACGTATCCACGGTCCTCACCCCATGCAAATCCCGATACCCACACTATCAAAAAATAGCATACGCGGTCTTCATGGCATCCCAGAAGCTGCAACACTACTTTCAAGAGTGTGGCCTCTGAAGTACCAATCAATGACATAATAAATAACCGCAATGCTACGGGCTGGATTGCTAAATGGGCTATCGAGCTCCTTCCGTTCGACATAATATACAAACCACGGCGGGGCATCAAGTCGCAAGTATTGGCTAACTTTGTCGCCGAATGGACAGAAGCCGAACTCCCTAAATAGTATGGCGCGTACTCCAACCGGATCATGCACTTCGACGGCTCTAAAATGCTGGCCGGATTGGGAGCAGGTGTAGTCCTGACGTCTCCCACCGGAGACACGATCGAGTACGTCCTCCAAATATTATACACATACTCCAACAATGCAGCCGGATACGAGGCTCTGTTGCACGGTCTTTGGATGGCAGTCTCTATGGGCATCCAACGCCTGGAAGTGCGCGGGGATTCGAACCTCGCAATATCACAAATAAATGGAGATTTTGATGCCAAGGATCCGAAAATGGCGGCCTACCGTAATGCGTGCTCAAATTGTCAGCTTGGTTCGAGGGGCTCGAGTTCCACCATGTGGCTCGAGAAAACAATCAAGCGGCGGATGTCCTCGCCCGCATCAGCGCTAAACGCGACCGTGTCCCACCTAACATATTCCTGGAAAGGTTGTTCAAGCCATCTGTAGTGTGGGAAGGGGAGTCCGGCAATACTAGCACGGATCTGAACACACACCCAGATTCCGAACCATCAGACACAATCGGAGGCTCTGCTACCGAAATAACATCTTCGGCCCATGAAATCATGGCCGTAATCGCCCCGTGGACTGAACCTTTCTTGGCCTACCTAAATAGGCAGGAGCTCCCCGATGACCAAAATGAAGCACGCTGCATCGTCCGGCATTCTAAAGCTTACAAAGTCCACGAAGGGGAACTCTATAAGAAAAGAGCTACCGGAGTGCTCCAAAGATGCATCTCCGAAGAGGAAGGGCGGCAGCTCCTGGCTGAAATCCATGCCGGACTGGGCGGGCACCATGCCGCGGTGTAAGGGCATTTTTATCCCATAGTGGTTTTGGTGATTGATGACAATGCTTTTGCGGACTAATCGTGTGCGTTAAGTTCTTTCAGAGAATCATCCATTGGCACGAGACGATTTCCTCCCCTCGGTGTTTTTATTCAAGACGGTGTAGCTCCTGCGTTTCGTTGTTGGTGGACTAGTTTCGTAGGAGTCACCGTACTATTAAGAGGGGATCCGCTTTGGTAAGACTAGGGTGGAATCAACACGTACACATCCTTATCATACCCGTCGTCTTCCTTTCGCATCTTTGGAGCTGCACTTCTCTTCCGTACCTGCTTCGCCCTGTGCCAGCTGTAGTACCGCGGTCTACAGCGGTAGTACCGCCGAAGCCCCTCCAGCGGTAGTACCGCTCCACAAAGCGGTAGTACCGCTCTAAGCGGTAGTACCGCTCCGCAGAGCGGTAGTACTGCTCGCGGGCTTCGGCCGTAGTACCGCGTAGTATCGCACCTACTGCCGCCTCGATTCGAGACGGTGTTTTCTCGTGTCGGGTTTTGCGGCACTAGAAGCGGCAGTAGAAGCGGTAGTACCGCTCCGAGCGGTAGTACCGCTCTACTCCCGCGGTAGTACCGCTCTGGGGCCAGTGGCCTGACTTCCTCTTTAGCGCGGTAGTACCGCTAGGTAGGGAGCGGTAGTACCTCTCTTAGCGGTAGTACCGCCCTTCCCTAGCGGTAGTACCGCCCTGTGCGGGGCTGCTCAGTGGGGCAACGGTTGGATGTGTTCCCCCACTATATAAAGGGGTCTTCTTCCTCCTAGTTGACTACCTCTTTCCCCCAAAAGCTCCATTGTTGCTCAAAGCTCCATTTTCGCCCGATCTCTCTCCCTAGCCAATCAAACTTGTTGATTTGCTCGGGATTGGTTGAGAAGGCCCAGATCTACACTTCCACCAAGAGAAATTTGATTCCCCCACTTATCCCTTGCGGATCTTGTTACTCTTGGGTGTTGAGCACCCTAGACGGTTGAGGTCACCTCGAAGCCATACTCCATTGTGGTGAAGCTTCGTGGTGGTGTTGTTGTTGTTGTTGGGAGCCTCCAATTGTTGTGGAGATTGCCCCAACCTTGCGTGTAAAGGTTCGGTCGCCGCCTTCAAGGGCACCAATAGTGGAATCACGGCATCTAGCATTGTGTGAGGGCGTGAGGAGAATACGGTGGCCCTAGTGGCTTCTTGGGGAGCATTGTGCCTCCACACTGCTCTAACGGAGACGTACTTCCCTTTAAAAGGAAGGAACTCCGGTAACACATCCTCGTCTCCACCGGCTTCACTCTTGGTTATTTCGTGCCTTTACTTTTGCAAGCCTACTTGTTGTTACATCCTTGCTTGCTTGTGTGCTAGTTGTTATTGCATCATATAGGTTGCTCACCTAGTTGCACATCTAGACAACCTATTTAGTTGCAAAGTTTAATTTGGTAAAGAAAAGCTTAAAAATTGTTAGTTGCCTATTCACCCCCCCCCCCTCTAGTCAACCATATCGATCCTTTCAATTGGTATCAGAGCATCGTCTCTTTATTAAGGACTTTGCCGTCCGAAGAGTATGGTTGACGTCAATGACGGTGCGGAGGAACACTCCGGTGTGAATCCCATCTCGTCTTCGGCCGAAGGGGGAACCTCGGTCTCTTGTGAGGAATTCAATGTGGCTTTAGACACATTGAAAACCTCCATGACGGCCGAGGTTAAAAGCATGTTTGCTGAATTCCTAGAGGGACTCAAACTATCTACCTTGCCGATGAAAGTGGGTGATCCCACTAACAAGGTAACGGATGCTAACCCTGACAAGGGGGAAGTTAATAGTGAAAAGAGTCCGTCTACTGGTGGTAGAAATGGCACCGACATCTATGCCCATGTGGAACCCCCGGTGTATAAAGGACCGATCCCCTCTACGCATTTGAATCATGCCGGTCCTACTCCTAAATATGTGAAAAATGAAGATTTTGATTCTTGGGTATATCGCTTCGAGCGACATTTAAAACATGTGAATACTAACCTTTGGAGAATTATTGAAGAAGGTTTCTATCCTCATGATCCAAGCAACTTCACCCCTCGAGAAGAAGTGGACAACCAATTCAATGAGAGTGCTCTCTTCATCATCCAAGATGCTATCCTTCCCGAAGATCTCCCTCATCTTCGACCTCATGCCATGGCTAAAGAAGCATGGAAGTGTGTCGAGCGTATGTATAGAGGAAGTGCTAGCATTCAACGCTCCAACTATGAAGTGGTGCAAGATGAAGCCGATGAGTTTGCAATGAAAGAGGATGAAGAACCTCGTGAGCTCTTTCGAAGAGTGACCAAACTTGCGGTCGCACTCCGAGATCTTGGGGGTAAAGACACGGATGACAATTGGATCAAGCGCAAGTTCCTCAAGGCCATGATGCCCTACAACAAGGCCATGTCCTCCTTCATCCGCCAAAGACCGGACTTCCACTCCATGACCTCTGGTGAAGTGTTGGATGAGTTCATTGCAATGAACATCTTGGATAAGACCGCCGACAATGCGGTGCTCCGTTCCCAAAGGGCAAAGAAGCCTAATCTTGCCTTGAAGGCCAAGGTTAGTGTGGAAGAAGAAGAAGAAGAGGAAGATGAGGAGAGCAACCCCGAGGACACAAAGTATGATTATCATGAGCACATGGCTCTTGCCTCAAGACAGTTTTGGAGTAAGAAGACTACAAGACCCAACTTCAACAAGAACAACTCAAGTGGCCTCAAAGGGAAGCAACGAGTTAGAACTTGTTTCAACTGTGGCAATGTCAGTCATTTCGTTGCGGATTGTCCTTACGAGAAGCGGGAAGACAATGGTGGCAAGTTCATTCGAAAAGACAAAGCCAAGTCCTTCCCCAACAAGAGCAACTTCACCAAGAAGACTCCTTCTCGCGGGTTGGTGGTTCAAGAAGAATACCATGAGGATGACGATGATGATGAAGATGGTGAAACAATGGCCATGGCATCCGTTGCCATTGTCTCAACTCCTCGGGTGTCTCTATTCGATGCACCTAATGAGAACATCACCGCCAAGTGCCTCATGGCTAAGGCCACCAACAAGGTAACCCCCAACATCAAAACCACCATTATTCCTAACCCTCCTTCAACGGATGACTTTGATAATGGTAAGGGGTCTAATGAGGAGATCAATGAACTTGAGTCCTTCATGAGTAAGCTCAAGGGCAAATCCAAGAAGCATTTCGTTGCTCTCTTGGAACAACTTGGCGAAGCCAATGACATGATCGAGGCTCATGAAGAAACCATCACTAAGATGGAAAGTCATAGTCGTGACTATGCCGATGAGATATCGGATCTCTCTAATGCTCTTGAGGAAGAGCGTGAGCATCGTTTGGCTCTTGAGGAGTCACACAATGATGGTCACGCTAAACTAAAGAAAGATCTTGATCATGCTCTTGTTGTGTCTCACGTTCTAGCTTCCGAGAAGGCTAAACTTGGGGTTGATCATGTTAGACTCACGGAGGAGTTTGATGTACTTGACAAGGCCCACAAGGTCTTGAAAAGTGCTCATGCCACCCTCAAGGAGTCTCATGCTCAACTCCAAGTTAAGCTAACTAAGGAAAAGGCCACATTTCCTCACATGGTCTTAATTGATAATGCAAATGCCACTAACCCATGTTGTGAGCATGTGCATCTTGTGGAGGAAAACGCCAAGTTGAAGGAACAACTCGAGAAAGGTCTTGTGTCATGCATACAAGGTGAGAAGAACCTGAATGACCTTTTGAGCAATCAAAAGGAAGCTGTGGGAAAGGAGGGAGTTGGGTTCGCACCCAAGTCTAAGAACAAGAAGAAGAACAAGGAGAAGAAGAGCAAGACCAATCGACCTCCTCCGCTCACGCAAACCTTTGTGAAGGAGGGAGAAGGTGCTCCTAAGGAGAAGAAGAACAATGGGAAGAGCGGTGAAGCCAAAGAGCGCAACGCCATATCTCCCAACAAAGCCGACGACTTTAACCCCTCTTATGTGTTGTGTCGTGCTAGTGATGGACATGTTTATGCTAAATTTGTTGGTTCTCCTTATGAGTACATTGAATGGTCTATTTGGGTTCCTAAGACCCTTGTTACTAACATCAAAGGACCCATTACTCAATGGGTACCTAAAACCAAGCATTGATCTCTTGTAGGTGTTTGCTTCCGGTGGGGGATCATGGTTGCTCGACAGTGGAGCAACAAATCATATGACCGGGAGCAAGGACTTGGTGGTGGACGTGCACAATATCCCATCTATGCCCACCAATGTCGAATGGGGTGATGCCTCACATTCTAAGGTATTGGGTCTTGGCAAGGTTGTCATTTCTCATGATCTAACGATCGAGAAAGTCATGCTTGTTGAGTCCCTTGCGTTCAATTTACTTTCCGTTCGTCAACTCGCACTCATGGGTTTTGCCACCTTCTTTGATATTGGTACCGTGGCCCTCTTGTGGAGCAAGACTCTTAAAGTAGCCTTTGTTGGGCATGTCAAGAACGGTCTCTATCTGGTTAACTTCTCGGAGCAACCCACTAAGACCGCGACATGCCTAATGGCTAAAGTTGATGTGGGATGGCTTTGGCATCGCCGTTTAGCCCATGTCAATATGAGATCTTTGCAAAGTCTTCTCAAGGGGGACCATGTTCGTGGACTAACAAATGTTAGTTTTGCCAAAGATCATGCTTGCAGTGCTTGTATCGAAGGAAAGCTTCATGAAAAGGCTCACCCTCCTTCAACCATCATCTACTCGAAGAGACCCTTGGAGCTCCTTCACATGGATCTCTTCGGGCCTCCATCTTTTGATTGTCTTGGAGGGAGAAAGTATTGCTTGGTGATTGTGGATGATTATTCAAGATACACTTGGGTATACTTCTTCAAGAGGAATAGTGAGACTCAACAAACCGTCATCAACTTTGCAAATGAAGCTCAACATCAACACAATGCAAAGATCTTGACAATAAGAAGTGACAACGGCACCGAGTTCAAGAACTACACCTTGGATGAGTTTCTTAGTGATGAAGGGATCAAGCACCAATATTCCGCACCATATACCCCTCAACAAAATGGTGTTGTGGAGAGGAAGAACCGGACGTTAATGGATGCGGCAAGGACCATGATGGCGGAGTTCAAGTCTCCATACAACTTCTGGGCCGAAGCCATCAACACAGCTTGTCATGCATCCAATCGGCTCTATCTTCGCAAAGGCTTGAACAAGACTCCGTATGAGATACTCACCGGGAACAAGCCCAATCTCAAGTACTTCCGGGTGTTCGGGTGTAAGTGTTTCATTCTCAAGAAAGGTGTTCGTTTGTCTAAATTTGAAGCTAGAGCTCATGAGGGTATATTTGTTGGTTATGCTACAAACTCTCATGCTTACCGTGTTCTCAACAAGTCCAATGGAATCATTGAGGAAACGTGTAACGTGGAGTTTGACGAAAATAACGGCTCCCAAGTGGAGCAAAGTGGTACTTGTGATGTAGGTGATGAAATTCCTCCCCAAGCCATAAGAAGAATGGGTATTGGTCAAATCCTACCCATTGAGGAACCCCTTGTGGCCGAAGGAGAAGGACAATGCTCTACTCAAGTAGAGCCATCACCTCATCAAGACCCACACGCTTCCGAAGAACAAAGTGAAGGCCCTCAACCTTGTGAACAAGACCAAGGGCAAGATCAACCTCAAGATGGTGGTGAACCTCTAAATGATGCCCAAGGTCAAGTTCTCCCCCTCGAGCAAGTTCAAGATCAAGAGCAAACTCAAGCTCAAGGACAAGCTCAAGATCAAGAACGAGCTCAAGACGATGCTCAAGATGATCAAGTTAACCTTCCTCCTTCCACCCCCGAGGAAGAATTAGAGCGTCGTGCCGCGAAGATTGCTTCCAAACTCACAACCCAAGGCCATCTCATGGAAAACGTGGTTGGGAGTCTAAGAAAGGGGGTAAGCACTCGTAGACAATTAGCTAACTATTGTGAACATCATGCGTTTGTCTCTTGTGTTGAACCCCAAAAGGTCTATGAGGTGCTCGAAGACTCGGATTGGCTCAATGCCATGCATGAAGAACTAAACAACTTCGAGTACAACAAGGTGTGGAGATTGGTGCCAAGACCTTCGGGGAACCACAACGTCATTGGAACAAAGTGGATCTTCAAGAACAAGCAAGATGCTCATGGAAACATCATTCGCAACAAGGCAAGATTGGTAGCACAAGGCTACTCCCAAGTCGAGGGCATTGACTATGGTGAAACCTTTGCTCCCGTTGCTCGTCTTGAATCCATTCGTTTGTTGATTGCTTATGCTTCCCATCACAACTTTAAGTTGCAACAAATGGATGTGAAAAGTGCTTTTCTTAATGGTCCCATTAATGAGTTGGTTTATGTCAAGCAACCCCCCGGGTTCGAGGACCCCTATTTCCCGGATCATGTGTATCAACTCGATAAGGCACTCTATGGCCTTAAACAAGCCCCACGTGCGTGGTATGACCACCTTACCGAGTTGCTACAAGATCGTGGATTCGAAGTAGGACAAATCGATCCCACTCTTTTTACTAAGAAGGTCAAAGGGGAGTTGTTTGTATGCCAACTATATGTTGATGATATTATCTTTGGTTCTCCTAACAAATCTTTCAATGAGGAATTTGCCGCTCTCATGACCTCCAAGTTCAAGATGTCTTCGATGGGAGAGTTGAAGTTCTTCCTTGGTTTTGACATCAAACAACGAAGAGAAGGAACCTTCATCAACCAAGCCAAATACACTCAAGACATGCTTAAAAGATTCAAGCTAAGTGATGTCAAGCCGGCTTCTACTCCGATGCCTACCAAGTGCCAACTTGACATCGATCCCAATGGTAAAGCGGTGGATCAAAAGGTATATCGCTCCATGATTGGCTCCTTGATTTACCTTTGTGCATCTAGACCGGATATCATGTTGAGTGTGGGGATGTGTGCACGTTTTCAAGCCGCACCAAAGGAAAGTCACTTTGTGGCGGTCAAGCGAATCTTTCGATATTTGGTCATACCTCAAACTTTGGCTTATGGTACCCAAGAGGAGCAAACTTCAAGCTTGAAGGCTTCACGGATTCCGATTGGGCGGGAGACAAAGTGGATAGGAAGTCCACTTCCAGAGGATGCCAATTTCTTGGTTGCTCTTTGGTAAGTTGGTCTTCCAAGAAGCAAAGTTGTGTGTCTCTCTCGTCCACCGAAGCGGAGTATGTGGCGGCCGGTAGTTGTTGTGCTCAACTCCTATGGATGAGGCAAATTTTAAAGGAGTACGGTGTCATTTGTGACAAAGTGCCTCTTTGGTGTGATAATGAAAGTGCCATCAAGATTTCTCTCAACCCGGTGCAACACTTCAAGACGAAGCACATTGAGATTCAATATCACTTCATCTGGGATGACATTAGGCGAGGGGAGATTGAGCTCAAGTATGTCAACACTCATGATAACCTTGCAGATATCTTCATGAAGCCCTTGGATGAAGCAAGATTTCGCGAGTTAAGGCATGAGCTAAATATCATTGATATAAGCAATGTGACTTGAACCCGTGCACCCCCCTCCACACTCAATTTGTTGTCTAGTTTAGGTGTAGGCATGGAAATAGGGGGAGTGTTGTTCTCTCAATGAACTCTCCCTCCCCCCATTATGCATAAAACGATCAACTCTTTCACATTAGCCATTTTTGATGGTACTTGTGCTTCAAAGACGAGTTTTGGTCATGGGCCCAAGGATAATTCTTCGCGGTGCCATACCAATTAACTCAAACATAGGTGGCTCCGGCCACCGCCCTCTCGTGAGAGAGGCCTGAGCTCGCTCTTTTTTTGTTGTTTGCTTTGAAGGAGTGGGTTCCGGTTCGTTGTTTTGTGTGTGTTGTCTTGTTGGTCTTTCTCTTGTCTTTGCCTTTCCGTTCTTCTCGGTGTGTTTGTTCCTGTTTGCCTAGAAGTTTTTTTTTTTGGTTGCTGGCGGTACTACCGCCGCTGGCGAGCGGTACTACCGCTCCAAGCGGTACTACCGCCCTCCAGCGCGGTACTACCGCTGAGAGGCGCGGGCTGGGGTTATATCGGGGCAGGGGGAGTTTCTTCTCCCCCATACCCATTCGCACGCCCCCTCGCCTGTTCCTCTCTCTCTCCATCAACCGGCGCTGTGGGAGGGCTTCTGTGGATCTCCCTCTCCGGGCCGTCCCTCTCCATTCCCTTCGGTGGAGTCGATCCCCACCTTGTCCTCTTGCCATGGATGCCGGTATTGCCCCTGTTCTCTTGTTCTTTTTGTCTAGGTTTCCAATCTAGCTTCTTAGGGGCAGTAGCGGTTGTATCCTTAGATTTTTGGCCAAATCTAGGCTTGAGTAGGATGGAGAATGCTTCTAGGCAGTTTGGATCATTTGCTCTCACCTGGGGCCGTAGCAGTGCTCCCTCTCCTTTTTGGTGTCTCGATGCCAAAGTGGGAGAGAGCTTAGGGATTTGTGAGTTGTATCTCTTTCGTGTGTCTTGTATTGTTCGTGTTTTTCCTCGCTTCTGCTTTGGTTGGTTTGTCTGTGAGACCTAAGTTCGAGTGAGTCTTAAGTACGAGTCATATGGTGTGAGACATATGCTACCTTACCCTTCCAGTATCAGTATCTATGTCTATCTAGCTTATGTGTCACATCCCTAGTTCTGACAATGCCTAGTGCATGCATTAGAGTGTTACATCATGTTTAAATTTTATTTAAACCTGAGATGGGGATTGACTAAGCCCTAGCACCAAATGAATTCAACTAGGGTCAAAATAAAACCTTTTTCATTGAACTCAAAATGTCCTCTAAAAATGTTCAACATTTCTGGTTTGAGGTGGAAGCATCTACCAAAAATGGTTTATATTTTTGCAGGACATATTTGGTCACTGAATTAAATCATATAGTATTTTCATTTGGGCATTTAAATGCTATTAAACATTTCAAATGCTCAAATAATCATAAACTAAAATGTTTACTGTTGGATATATTCTAAAAAGTAGCCATGATTAGTTTCATGATTTTTGAAAGTGTCTGAGTATTTTTAATAAAGCCCTAAATTTACAGAATAATAGAAAACTGAGATGATTAGAAAAAGAGAGAGAGAGAAAGACCCGTACCTGGGCCACTTACCTGTAGCCGGCCCAGCTTCTGCGTGGCCCGTTACTGTGCAGCCCAGCTGCCAGTCATCTTCCTCCCCCTCGCCCCGAAGCAGCTGCGTGCTGGACGCATGCGCGCCGACGCCGGCCACCTCCTGCTTCGCCGTGGCAGCCTCCCCGACTTCCTCGCGACGCCACGGAGACGTCCCCGACCCCCTCTCACTTCTCCCTCGCTCTCTGGACCTCCCTCCCCCTCGCTCCTCTGTTTCCCCTCCCGCGACCGAGCGGAGCTCGCCGTCATCGTCGCCGTACCCATGGCCACCGGCCACCCCTAGCCTCGCCGATGCACCCAGGAGCTCCGCCTCGACCCCCTCTTCCTCCCCACCGATCCACAGCCCTCCGGAAGCCCTGCATCGCCGCCATCGCCGTCGTCTTCTACCTCGGACCCGCCGGCCATCTTCGTCAAATTCGCCGGCTCCGGACCGTCCCCGACCTCGCCGAGCGTCCCCTCGTCATCGCCGTGAGTCACTGACCCTCTCCCCTAACTCAGCATGCTTCCCTCCGTGCCGTAGCACCGTTCCCCACGAGCACCGAAGCCACCGTCCGCCATTGCTGCTGCACGCATAGCCTCCGAGCTCCCCTGGCCTCACTGAGCTGCTCTTAGCGCTCCCCATGACTAGCAGGTGCTGCCCAGCCTCTCCATTTGCTCACTGATGCACCGTAGCGACGCGCCCGAGCACCACCGAACACCATCGCCGCCAAAGCTCGTCGCCGGCATGAGTTCCGGCGACCCCACGACCTCCCACTCGGTCCTCTGGATGCGCGGGAGCAAGGGCCATCCCCTGGTGCCCTCAGCGCGCCAAACTGACGCCCCTAGCTCGAATCCGAGCCGCGCCGCCGTGCGGAATGGTCGCCGCCGGCGATACTCCGGCGACTGCCGACGTGGCACGCTTAATTAGCACTAATGACGCCCTAATCAACCCCCTAGGCCACTGACTGTGGGCCCCACCCCTGGTCAAACCTCAGTTAGCGCTGGGTTTGACCGGGATTAGCTCCTGTGTCACTGACGTGTGGCCCCCACACGTCAGGTTTGACCTGGGGCGCCCAGTTGACCCTGCTGACGTCACTGTGACGTGGGGCTGATGCAATAAGTATTTTCTGGATTTAATTTAATTCTGAAATTCCAGAAAATGCCTAAAACTTCAATAAATCATAGAAAATTAACTGTAACTCCAAATTAAATAAATTATATATGAAAAATTATCAGAAAAATTCAAGGAATCCATCTGTACCATTTTCATGCATGTTAGAACAACTTATAGCTGCTGTTTAGCACAAATCATATAAAGGGCATTTATTTAATCACATATGGAGTTTGAATTTGAATCTTGTATTCAAACCAACTTCATTTAATCTGTTGCTAGTTGCATTAGCCAAAACACATTCATTTTGCCATGTCATGATCATGCATCATATTGTGCATTGCATTGATTGTGTTCCCTTCTGTGTTGCCGGTATTTGTCCCCTCTCGATAGACGTGATACCAATGATGTGATCGTTGACACTGATGAAGACTCAATGTTATCTTCAGAAGTGCCAGGCAAGCAAAAAACCCCTTGTTCATTCCGATACAATCCTACTCTCTCGCTCCTGCTCTCTTTTACTGCATTAGGACAACACCGATTCAACTGTTACATGTTGCGGTAGTTGAACCCCTTTATCCTCTGCATGACCTGTCATTGCCACAGTAAATAGATGAAACCCACTAGCATGAGTAGGAGTTGTTTGAGCCCTGTTGTGCCTACTCATTCATGTTTGTTTGTCATGCCTGCTACTGCTTAGAGTTGAGTCAGGTCTGATTCATCGGGGATGAATCAGAGGCGTGTGAACATGTCCTACTGTGTGTGAGCTAAGTGTGTGAACACGATCTGGTAAAGGTAGCGGTGAGAGGCCATGTAGGAGTGCATGGTGGGTTGTCTCATTGCAGCCGTCCTCAGGAACTGAGTTCTGTGTTTGTGATCCATGATTCAGCTACTACCATACATTGGGCCCTGAAATATGACCCCGCTCGACTTCTTATTCACCCTTGTCCTCTGTCCAGGAGTTGCAAGTAGTTTTTGGTGTTTGTAGTATGCTGGAGGCCGTGCGCAGTGCTGACCGTAGGGGTGGGCTGTGATGCGGTAGGCACGTGGCCGGGTAAACCGGGCGCCCGTTTGGTGTCACGGAACCCTGTTCACATCGTTTGGGGCTGTGAGCGAAACTCCGGCCGGATCTCCTCATGGATGGAACCCGAATAGGCGATAAACCTGGACTAGAGACTTGAGTGTTTAGGTAGGTCGTGGTCTACACCCACGTCGGCTTTCGCTTGAAGTCTGCCGAGCACATGTCGTGTGCAGACGCTAAGTGGTGGAAACATGTATGAAGAAGTACACCCCTGCAGGGTTAACATCATCTATTCGAATAGCCGTGTCCGCGGAAAAGGACTTCTGGGTTGCTTATATCAGTTCATAGACAAGTGAAAGTGGATACTCTAAAATATGCAAGATAAGCGTGAGTGCTATGGATGGCGCTCTCGTAGGGAGACGGGAGCGGATCCATAGTGGTGTATTGATATGGTGAATATGTGGACTCGTGTGCGCCACCTCAAAAGAGTTACCTGCAGTCGTAGTTCAGGATAGCCACCGAGTCAAAGCTGGCTTGCTGCAGTTAAACCCCACCATCCCTTTGTTGATAATGATGCATATGTAGTTAGTTCTGATGTAAGTCTTGCTGGGTACATTTGTACTCATGTTTGCCTATTTTATGTTTTTGCAGAGAGACTTCGGTCTCACTAGTAGTTCCCCGTGGACTTCGACGTTTAGCTTGTTACCTCAGCTACGATCTTGTGCCCTCGGCAGGATCTGATAAATAGTCAGGCTTCTCAGCCCTTTTCATTTATAGATGTCTGTACTCAGACATGATAGCTTCCGCTTGTGCTTTGACTTGTATGCTCTGATTGTTGGGTCATGAGACCCCTGTTTGTAATATCTCGCTCCTCAGAGCCTATTGAATAAATTACTTGAGTCGTAGAGTCATGTTGTATTTGCACATATCGAGCATATTGTGTGTATGTTATTGAAATGCTTGGTATGTGTGGGATCTGACCATCTAGTTGTTTATCTTTAGTAGCCTCTCTTACGGGGAAATGTCTCCTAGTGTTTCCACCGAGCCATGGTAGCTTGCTACTGCTCCGGAACACTTAGGCTGGCCGGCATGTGTCCTTCTTCGTTCCTGTGTCTGTCCCTTCGGGGAAATGTCACGCGATGAATACCGGAGTCCTGTTAGCCCGCTATAGCCCGGTTCACCGGAGTCCTGCTAGCCCAGTGCTACAGCCTGGATTCACTCGCTGATGACCGACACGTTCGATGCTGGGTCATGGATGCCTGTCCCTATAAGTCTGTGCCACTTTGGGTTTACGACTAGCCATGTCAGCCCGGGCTCTTTATCATATAGATGCTAGCGACACTGTCATATACGTGTGCCAAAAGGCGCAAACGGTCTCGGGTAAAGGTAAGGCGACACCCGTGGGAACACCTGGCGTGAGGCCGCAAAGTGATATGACGTGTTACATGCTAGATCGATGTGGCATTGAGTCGGGGTCCTGACAGCGTTGGTATCAGAGCTTGACTGCCTGTAGGATTACCAAGCCAAACTGGTCGAAGTTGAGTCTAGAAATTCTTTAGTTATATAAGGGAATTGATTGTGGGATGGAACGGAAGGCTCTGTTTACTCCTTATACCTCATGGCCTTCTGATCTGAGTCATCTTATCTTTCCTACGGGGATTAAGAACTAGGCTATCTCTTCTTTCTATCAGGATTACGTGTTACTAATCAGTGGGCTTATAAGATTGTTGGAATTAAGTCTCAGTTCAGTTCCTACTACTCCCGTATGTTAATTGTTGATCTCGAAACCTTGATATTGTGCTTCTGAGTGGTTATGCCACCATTTTTGTGAATGTCTCAAATCTCTTCTGAGCATTTACAGCCGTTATGCTGTCCGAGTCATTCCAGGTTTCTAGATAGTCTGATGCATTTGCAAAATCCTTTTCCTCTGGTTTCGATGCTCCTTTATGCCAGCTCAATCACACTAATTGTTGAGTTAAGGTATTCTATTGCCTTGACATTATGTTGGAGTTACTATTATGGCCCTAGGTGTTTAGGGAGTCACCTAGTAATCTAGCAATGTTTTGTGATCCCCAGTGTGATGATTCTGGCTTTTATTCTCGAAAGCATCCCGTGATGCTACTTAGTAATAGGTATTCTGTTCCTGGGTTCTTGAACCCGAGATTCACTCTACCTACTTCATGTTGATAGTAATTGCTAGCGCCTTTAGGATATTAGTAACCTTTGCGATAGTCCTTGAAGTCCGTGGTATCTTCTTCTTCCAAATACCATGAACTACTTATGGCAGAAGTTCCTCGTTGAACTGAAATATCACAACAGGATTATTCTTGAGGAGTTCTCCATTCATAAATCGTGACTCTGCCAATTCTACCTTTCTGCATGGGTTATCCGGAAGAAATATGTTGAACTTGGTTCGACATACTAATCTATGCATCCACAACTCAGAAAATTATATGTTCCTTTGAGTTGTTCTCTTTAGTTGCATTCTGACCCTCGTCTATCAATTGATAGTCAAGAGTATGCGTGCGTTCGTTTATCGATGCCTATTACTCTTGTGGTCCGTCAAGCCATTCTATCGCAGAATGACTAGGAGAAACAAACTCCAGTACCTCTTCCATATCTAGGATTGGGTCAAAGCAATTGTGCTCCGCAGATCAATTGCCAGCCCAGCTTTTGGTTCTGTTCTACCTTGGAGTATTACCCCCTTTATGTCAGAATTGTCATGAGAACTGCACCAACTCTCATGAATTTTGACGTAGTGATACTTCTCACCATCAATACTCATTCCTCGGTTCTGTGTGGTTATAACCGGAATGTCGACAAGTGAATCGTGATGTGTGAAATCAATACGCCTAGCAACCTCGTTGCTGGGTAGTTAATGGACAATAATTTCATTCTTAGCGTGTTGGTTTTGAATCATCATTCTAAGGTTGATCATGCTACCTAGTCCACTCTCCTGGTTCACTCCTCGATCGATGAGTTAGGGTTATTTCAAATCCTTGCTCTATTGATCATATCGTCTTGCCCTGAAAAGCAAGATTGTTCTCGAGCTTAGTAACATACCGGTGGTTCGTGATTTTCTGAATATCTTCTCAGAAGTATTACCAGGTTGTCACCTGACCGCTATGTTGAGTTCGTGATCAAGTTGGTTTATTCCTGTAAACCACCCCTTCTCCAAGAATCCATGTTGGATACCCTGAGCTAGTTGGATAAGCTAAACAACAACTTGGAGAGTTGGAAGATAAAAGCTTGTCCGACTTAGTTCATGTTAAGGGATATCTTTTTGTGTGTGTGTGTGTGTTGAAGAAAGATGATATCTTCATCAATTGGTCCTTGTGAACAATTGTTGGATCTATTATCTTACCCAAACCTTTGATTGAGTATGGGCTATCATCCAATCAGACCAGAACCAACGATATTCGTAATGTTGTCTTACTCATGGTTGATCCCTCGAGCATACACCATTATATCTTTTGGGTCTGACCAATGCTATCACTTGTTCACTTAACTATGGAATTCCTTATAAAAGGAAACCCAGATGAATTGTTGTTGTGCCTATTGACAACATCCTTGTCTTCTTCATAATTCTGCTGAACATTAAGCTAGTGTTGGAAACTTTTGAAAGCATTTGTTCATGCTAGCTCATGAAGCATATGTTCGGATGTAAGAAGTGACTTCCTCTAGTTCATGTGCATTTGATGCAAGTTGCCGCCGTGGACTCGAGAAAGTCAATGTTGCTTCCTCTGGAATCATCGCAAGTCAGTCATGCACACGTGCGAAGTATTCTGTGGTCTGGAGACTTGCAACCTTCATTCCATATGTGTATCCTAGCACACCAAGCCACTGACTGATTTGTTCAAGGAGAAGGAGTATCTTCATAAGAGCTAATCCGGACTTATGAAAGAACTTCGATATCCTCGCTGATGGTTCCCAACCAGAACTCGGTAGTGTTTTATTGTAAGACTACCATGTGGGCATGCTTGTCTGGGACAACGTGTTCACATGTTTGTAGCAGAACCAGCTCATGTTTTGGAGCTTGCTATCGTAGTTCATCTTCCGAGAATCCCGCAACGTCATCTCGTCGATTTGTGTTGCAAACTTTCATTTTTCTTCCTAGACTCGACGGGTCTGGAATATTCTGACACCAACCAGATCTGAATCTCAGGCAGATATGATGGTTGGAACATTTCCCCAAGAACTATAATATTGGTTCCTCGATAACTGGTAAAGTGGATGTCGTGGCCAGCACCACCCAGCCGAAAGACCTATTATTGTAGTATCTTGATTGAAGAAGTTGGCCACCTCCCCATAAGGATTTCGTAGGATTTACCTCCCTAGTTGTTCCTTATGGATTCTTGTGCTCCCGAAGTCCGACCTTTACTTGATGTTCTAGATATCAAACCATATCTATGAATGGGTTACACTAGCACATCAAGAAGAACATTAGAAGCGGAGTGCTAAATGTCTCTCGGTCGATCATCCAGATTTTATTTCCTTGGCCTCGCTAAGATGAAATCTGAGAAGTGTTATCCTCCTTTGCATCTGCATCCTCCATCACCATTCATCATGGTAGTAAGTTGTGTTACCGGACCCTTGACACGGATGTTGGTAAAACCTTGATGAATGTGGAAATGCTCAAGTTCTTGAGAGCACGCACAAGCGCTATGTGTTATCATCGGCACTAACTGGGTTTGCTCTCAGTTTCCTCGGCAATGCTATGACCTTTTCAACCAGTGAATTAACTCTTTAGTGTTGGGTTCTTCCCCAGTTACCAGAATCATTCCCAGCATTTGCATTTTGTTCCCAGCTTGCACCGCCAATGTGCCATTCTACCATGGGTCCCTTCCATTTCCGGTGATAAGCAAAAATCATCCATTGCGTTGTCTTCAACAAGGTAATCCACATCATCCAAGTCCGAGTATGCCATTCTACCGACCCCCTCCAAACGATCGTTGTGAACTGCCTTAGGCTGGTATGAAGAGTTTCAATGATCTCTGAATCAAAAGTAATTCTTTTTGCCACTTAAGGTAATAATCTACGAATCACCCTCCTCCAGGATGTTTCGTCGTGGTATCATGGCAACTTAACTCCTCGCTACGTGGACAATCGTTTACCACCCTCTTAAGTGTGGAATTGTTGTCTACCTAGTGAACCTCGTCACCTGCTCCACTCCATTCCTCTAGAGGTGTGCTTCGTCTCTCAGCTCGAGAGATGTTGCTATGTCATTCCGGGAGTTAATCCTGAGTGGTTCAATCTTCGAAAGATCAGCCCTTCTAGAGTCTCCTTCTTCCCTCCATGTCATGTTGACAGGATTTCTCAGAGCAAGACTTCAAGACAATGATGGTGACTGAATCAACGTTCAACTGAAGTGCACCCTGGATCGTGAAGATTATACTAGTTGCGTTTACCTTTCACCTTACCCTACGCTTGAATCTCGAGACAAGATTCTTGTTTAGTGGGGGTGAGTTGTCACATCCCTAGTTCTGACAATGCCTAGTGCATGCATTAGAGTGTTACATCATGTTTAAATTTTATTTAAACCTGAGATGGGGATTGACTAAGCCCTAGCACCAAATGAATTCAACTAGGGTCAAAATAAAACCTTTTTCATTGAACTCAAAATGTCCTCTAAAAATGTTCAACATTTCTGGTTTGAGGTGGAAGCATCTACCAAAAATGGTTTATATTTTTGCAGGACATATTTGGTCACTGAATTAAATCATATAGTATTTTCATTTGGGCATTTAAATGCTATTAAACATTTCAAATGCTCAAATAATCATAAACTAAAATGTTTACTGTTGGATATATTCTAAACAGTAGCCATGATTAGTTTCATGATTTTTGAAAGTGTCTGAGTATTTTTAATAAAGCCCTAAATTTACAGAATAATAGAAAACTGAGATGATTAGAAAAAGAGAGAGAGAGAAAGACCCGTACCTGGGCCACTTACCTGTAGCCGGCCCAGCTTCTGCGCGGCCCGTTACTGTGCAGCCCAGCTGCCAGTCATCTTCCTCCCCCTCGCCCCGAAGCAGCTGCGTGCTGGACGCATGCGCGCCGACGCCGGCCACCTCCTGCTTCGCCGTGGCAGCCTCCCCGACTTCCTCGCGACGCCACGGAGACGTCCCCGACCCCCTCTCACTTCTCCCTCGCTCTCTGGACCTCCCTCCCCCTCGCTCCTCTGTTTCCCCTCCCGCGACCGAGCGGAGCTCGCCGTCATCGTCGCCGTACCCATGGCCACCGGCCACCCCTAGCCTCGCCGATGCACCCAGGAGCTCCGCCTCGACCCCCTCTTCCTCCCCACCGATCCACAGCCCTCCGGAAGCCCTGCATCGCCGCCATCGCCGTCGTCTTCTACCTCGGACCCGCCGGCCATCTTCGTCAAATTCGCCAGCTCCGGACCGTCCCCGACCTCGCCGAGCGTCCCCTCGTCATCGCCGTGAGTCACTGACCCTCTCCCCTAACTCAGCATGCTTCCCTCCGTGCCGTAGCGTCGTTCCCCACGAGCACCGAAGCCACCGTCCACCATTGCTGCTGCACGCATAGCCTCCGAGCTCCCCTGGCCTCACTGAGCTGCTCTTAGCGCTCCCCATGACTAGCAGGTGCTGCCCAGCCTCTCCATTTGCTCACTGATGCACCGTAGCGACGCGCCCGAGCACCACCGAACACCATCGCCGCCAAAGCTCGTCGCCGGCATGAGTTCCGGCGACCCCACGACCTCCCACTCGGTCCTCTGGATGCGCGGGAGCAAGGGCCATCCCCTGGTGCCCTCAGCGCGCCAAACTGACGCCCCTAGCTCGAATCCGAGCCGCGCCGCCGTGCGGAATGGTCACCGCCGGCGATACTCCGGCGACTGCCGACGTGGCACGCTTAATTAGCACTAATGACGCCCTAATCAACCCCCTAGGCCACTGACTGTGGGCCCCACCCCTGGTCAAACCTCAGTTAGCACTGGGTTTGACCGGGATTAGCTCCTGTGTCACTGACGTGTGGCCCCCACACGTCAGGTTTGACCTGGGGCGCCCAGTTGACCCTGCTGACGTCACTGTGACGTGGGGCTGACGCAATAAGTATTTTCTGGATTTAATTTAATTCTGAAATTCCAGAAAATGCCTAAAACTTCAATAAATCATAGAAAATTAACCGTAACTCCAAATTAAATAAATTATATATGAAAAATTATCAGAAAAATTCAAGGAATCCATATGTACCATTTTCATGCATGTTAGAACAACTTATAGCTGCTGTTTAGCACAAATCATATAAAGGGCATTTATTTAATTACATATGGAGTTTGAATTTGAATCTTGTATTCAAACCAACTTCATTTAATATGTTGCTAGTTGCATTAGCCAAAACACATTCATTTTGCCATGTCATGATCATGCATCATATTGTGCATTGCATTGATTGTGTTCCCTTCTGTGTTGCCGGTATTTGTCCCCTCTCGATAGACGTGATACCGATGATGTGATCGTTGACACTGATGAAGACTCAATGTTATCTTCAGAAGTGCCAGGCAAGCAAAAAACCCCTTGTTCATTCCGATACAATCCTACTCTCTCGCTCCTGCTCTCTTTTACTGCATTAGGACAACACCGATTCAACTGTTACATGCTGCGGTAGTTGAACCCCTTTATCCTCTGCATGACCTGTCATTGCCACAGTAAATAGATGAAACCCACTAGCATGAGTAGGAGTTGTTTGAGCCCTGTTGTGCCTACTCATTCATGTTTGTTTGTCATGCCTGCTACTGCTTAGAGTTGAGTCAGGTCTGATTCATCGGGGATGAATCAGAGGCGTGTGAACATGTCCTACTGTGTGTGAGCTAAGTGTGTGAACACGATCTGGTAAAGGTAGCGGTGAGAGGCCATGTAGGAGTGCATGGTGGGTTGTCTCATTGCAGCCGTCCTCAGGAACTGAGTTCTGTGTTTGTGATCCATGATTCAGCTACTACCATACATTGGGCCCTGAAATATGACCCCGCTCGACTTCTTATTCACCCTTGTCCTCTGTCCAGGAGTTGCAAGTAGTTTCTGGTGTTTGTAGTATGCTGGAGGCCGTGCGCAGCGCTGACCGTAGGGGTGGGCTGTGATGCGGTAGGCACGTGGCCGGGTAAACCGGGCGCCCGTTTGGTGTCACGGAACCCTGTTCACATCGTTTGGGGCTGTGAGCGAAACTCCGGCCGGATCTCCTCATGGATGGAACCCGAATAGGCGATAAACCTGGACTAGAGACTTGAGTGTTTAGGTAGGTCGTGGTCTACACCCACGTCGGCTTTCGCTTGAAGTCTGCCGAGCACATGTCGTGTGCAGACGCTAAGTGGTGGAAACATGTATGAAGAAGTACACCCCTGCAGGGTTAACATCATCTATTCGAATAGCCGTGTCCGCAGAAAAGGACTTCTGGGTTGCTTATATCAGTTCATAGACAAGTGAAAGTGGATACTCTAAAATACGCAAGATAAGCGTGAGTGCTATGGATGGCGCTCTCGTAGGGAGACGGGAGCGGATCCATAGTGGTGTATTGATATGGTGAATATGTGGACTCGTGTGCGCCACCTCAAAAGAGTTACCTGCAGTCGTAGTTCAGGATAGCCACCGAGTCAAAGCTGGCTTGCTGCAGTTAAACCCCACCATCCCTTTGTTGATAATGATGCATATGTAGTTAGTTCTGATGTAAGTCTTGCTGGGTACATTTGTACTCACGTTTGCCTATTTTATGTTTTTGCAGAGAGACTTCGGTCTCACTAGTAGTTCCCCGTGGACTTCGACGTTTAGCTTGTTACCTCAGCTACGATCTTGTGCCCTCGGCAGGATCTGATAAATAGTCAGGCTTCTCAGCCCTTTTCATTTATAGATGTCTGTACTCAGACATGATAGCTTCCGCTTGTGCTTTGACTTGTATGCTCTGATTGTTGGGTCATGAGACCCCTGTTTGTAATATCTCGCTCCTCGGAGCCTATTGAATAAATTACTTGAGTCGTAGAGTCATGTTGTGATGCCATGTTGTATTTGCACATATCGAGCATATTGTGTGTATGTTATTAAAATGCTTGGTATGTGTGGGATCTGACCATCTAGTTGTTTATCTTTAGTAGCCTCTCTTACGGGGAAATGTCTCCTAGTGTTTCCACCGAGCCATGGTAGCTTGCTACTGCTCCGGAACACTTAGGCTGGCCGGCATGTGTCCTTCTTCGTTCCTGTGTCTGTCCCTTCGGGGAAATGTCACGCGATGAATACCGGAGTCCTGTTAGCCCGCTACAGCCCGGTTCACCGGAGTCCTGCTAGCCCAGTGCTACAGCCTGGATTCACTCGCTGATGACCGACACGTTCGATGCTGGGTCATGGATGCCTGTCCCTGTAAGTCTGTGCCACTTTGGGTTTACGACTAGCCATGTCAGCCCGTGCTCTTTATCATATAGATGCTAGCGACACTGTCATATACGTGTGCCAAAAGGCGCAAACGGTCCCGGGTAAAGGTAAGGCGAGACCCGTGGGAATACCGTGCGTGAGGCCGCAAAGTGATATGAGGTGTTACATGCTAGATCGATGTGGCATTGAGTCGGGGTCCTGACAGCCCGAGCAGACGCACAGGACCTTGTCCAACATTGCGTCGGTTGCCAGCTCTTTGCCAATCAGAGTCATATGCCCCCTACCACTCTCCAAACAATCCCCATAACTTGGCCCTTCGCGGTCTGGGGGCTGGATATGGTCGGACCTCTTAAAGGGGGGAGCCATAAGAAAAAATACTTATTGGTCATGGTGGACAAGTTCACCAAATGGATAGAAGCCAAACCAGTCAAAATGGCCGAATCTAGACCAGTAATAGACTTCATATCCGGGGTCGTACACCGATACGGTGTCCCCCACAGCATCATAACTGATAATGGCTCAAATTTCACAGCCGATGAAGTGAAAACTTGGTGTGGAAAAATGGGCATTAAGCTTGATTACGCTTCCGTCTACCATCCCCAAACAAACGGCCAGGTAGAGCAGGTAAATGGTCTCATCATGAGCGGCATCAAACCCAGACTAGTGCGATCCTTGACAGAGTCGGATACACACTGGGTTGAAGAGCTCGACTCCGTACTCTGGGGGCTGCGGACCACGTCGAATCGCATCACCGGATATACACCATTTTTATGGTATATGGCGCGGAAGCAGTACTACCCTGCGACATAATACATGATTCGCCACACGTACGCATGTACGAAGAGAAGGAAGCCGAGTTAGATCGGTAGGATAACTCGGATGCCCTGGAGGAGGAGCATGACATCGCAGAAGCCCGCTCCGCATTCTATCAGCAGCAGGCTCGACGATATCAAAGCAGAGAAGTGCGGGCCAAAACTTACAATATTGGCGAGCTCGTTCTACGCCTACCAGAGAAGAAGAAGGACAAGCTCAAACCCAAGTGGGAAGGTCCCTTCATCATTGACAAAGTCCTCACCAGAGGAGCATACCGCTTACGTAATGCATCTGATAACAGACTCGAGCCGAAGCCATGGAACGCGGCCAGACTCCGGAGATTCTACGCCTAACGCCGAACTTAGTGTTCGTCTCCTTACCCCTCCTTTTTAATTATGCTCCATCCCTTTTTCCTTACTCGACCTTTTTCCTCTTTACACAAAGTATTTAATACAGTGCGGACTCCCGGATCACTCCTGTCGCACTATGTGTGTAAGCAATACCTAGGGGCTTCCTATACGGAAGCTAAAAATAATTACTCAAATGGCTTTTTGCCCATCACATATGCGTTTCTTTTTTTCATATGTGCATTTTCTTCACCATTATATGCATCGATATGACTTAAGATGTGGCCAAGCTGGGTTGCCTGGCTCTTGTGTTTATGCCCTATGTTCCCGTTAATTCGGCTAGGGCATAAGGGGAGCACCTCTGCGATTGTTACTGCCGGTTCAGCCGGATGTGTACCTCAGACTGGGTGAAGCCGAAAGCTAGTTTCCTTAAGAGAATATTCGGTCGGTGAACAAAAGATGTATTCGTTTATTACAACGTAAATCTCCAGAAGTCTTGTATCCTACGCCATCGTTCGCAGTCCGGACATGTGCATTGCCGCATGCGTACCCAGGGAAAGGAACCCCTAACGGAACTATTCTCCCTGGAAGATGTTTCTTACTATCCATGTAATATAACATAACTAGTTGGGTACTTGTCTGTTCAAGCACTTATGACCCCTACGCCTGGTTTCCACGCATACCCCGGTTTTGTATAACTGAGCGGGTATTCGGACACACCCCAGACTATAGGATCCGGGGGCTGAAGCGAAAAGGTCTGCCATGACAAATGATTTTAATCTGGCTAGGGACTAATTATGTCCATTGAATTACACAGTCACTTGGACCGACTATATTCCTCCTCTATACCATCCAACAGGCTATCTAGCTTATAATCCTGTTGAGAATACTTGGCGGCTAACGCTACCTGGTCATACACCAGACTCACGGGAATCTCTTGCCCATCGGGCCCCGCCGGTCCTAATTCGGCCATATGGTTCGGGTCCAGCTTGGTGTAGCGCGTCTTCACCATAGTCCAGGCTTCTCTTGCACCTTGCCGGCAAGCTGACATCTTCCACAATCGGAAGCGCCGTCGTGCTCCTTGAAGCATATCCACAAGCTCCCCCATGCCATTGGTAGTACGCTTGATGGCCACAAGGCCTGAGCAACACCCTGCATCACTTGCCGAGCTTGCTCGTGCAGTTGCAAGAGGTCTTGCAGTAAATCACTTACAGATGAGGGCATCTCCTCCTCGGGGCGACCCATTAACATTCCTGCAAGCAAAACTCTTTCAATATACTTCCTCGCCGAACTATCATACAGTTCGTCTAGGCACTCACCATAAATGTCGCGTCGAAGCCTTTTGTTCTCCTTCATGGAGTCAGCCAGCTGGGCGCGGACGTCTTTTAATTCTACGTCCAGCCGGACATTGGCATCTTGAAGATTGTTCTTCTCCTGCCTAACTTGCGTAAGAATGCGCTCTCCAGCCTTTAGCTGCCTTTTGAGATGCGAGTCGTCATCTCTTACGCCCTCCGGATTCACCCCGGGATTGCCTGCCAAATTCTCTGTTAGACTTGTTATACCAACCATTTGCTAACTGGTGCATCTTCGTACAATTGAGACAAATGTTACCAGATGAGGCCTTCTAGGATTCCTCTAATTTGGCAACCGTGTCCCTCAGCTGGGCCTTGCATTCCTCCAGCTCCCGAGCCAATTGTTCATTCTTATCTACAAGGACTTGTGCATAAATTGATCCTTAAAATAGTTGTTCCAACCATTTCAAGTCTCAGGGGCTACTGCTATACATGCTTATCAAAATTTCTTACCCGTATATCTTTGGCATACTGGTCCGTCGCTCAGGCAAGCCCGCCTTGAGCAGCTCAGATGTATGCGTCTCCCGAATTGAAGGCATTAAATGCCTCTTCGGAAAAGATGTTGTTCCGAAGGACGGCCCGTCGGCGCCGGTGATTCATGGTGCTCTCTACCTTAGAGTTCGTGGCCGAGAGCATATCCGCGTCCTCCGTCGGAGAACTATGCGGCATCGCCCCATGTCCGCCTCCGCTCTTGAAGCCGGTTCTGGAATCCAGCTGGTGGAGGCGTGATTGGCAGGATCCCCGGATATAGTCCGGCTACTCCTCTTCCTGCCAGGACACCACGGGCGCTGTTATACTTCAAATACCATAATCGCAGGACAGGTTTTTGCCTTACCTCTGCAGCGGCGTGTCGACCCTTACCGCCTTCCTCTTGAGCCTGCCCGATCCGGACGCCCGTGGTCGACGAGTCCCTAGGGGCTCGGCCCCGCGCTCTGACCATCGTCTCTGCAAAAAATACGACACTTCAAGGGTAAGGCGTAACATCTTAAGGGAGTCCTCTTCGGAGGATAGGGTTTTTCAGTTTGCCTTACACGCGACGTGGGTAGCAGTCCGGGATAGTCGGCAATAATGGCCACTGAGGCGCCATCACGGCTCGCTTGATAAAATATCCCATTGACAAGCTCTACGGAAATATCCGGATCTTCTTCGAGTCTTGGATCTAGGGCCCTTCCGGGGTCCTCTGGCTGTGGGGAGGGGCTGGAGATTCCTTCTACGACCCTCCTTAGTTCCTGCTCAGAAATATCGAAGCAGATAATCTTAGCAAAGAACGCCGCAATAAGTGAAGCAGGGAAAGGAATAACGACTTACCCAGTTTGGGGGGTTGTGCATGGAGAATCCATCCCGCGGTTTAATGTGAAGGAATTCTTCCTCTTCTCCTTTGTATAAGTCGGACAATATCCTTGCCAAGGTAGTGGCGGAGTCCGGACCCTTACGGCCACAGCGGGTGGCGTCATCTTCCCCGTTGAAGTGCCACATGGGCTTTCCCCGGTATTGAAGCTGTTGCACCCCCCGTATTATGCATATTGCCATAACCTCGACTATCATCAGTCCGGACTTGGCCAGTAACTTTATCCTGCTCATCAGGAAGTGTATTTCCCTGGTATCCTCCTCCTGGGGGCCTCGGGGGCGCCAGCCTAGATGTGCCCTTGGTGGGGCGTCACTAAATGTGGGGAGGCATGTCCGGACTGGATCCGGAAGGGGAACATCCTCGATGTAAAACCACTCCAAAGGCCAGTTCTCTGGTGCCTTCTTGGGAGTGCCGGATAGGTATCTGGTCTCGGCAATGCGCCATACTTTGGCCCCACTTGGCATAGGGATTCTCCGTGGTTGCGGGGCACGAGGCAGAACAACTTCTTCCATAACCCGAAGTGAGGCTCGCAGCCTAGAAATAGCTCGCAAAGGGCAACGTACCCTGCTATGTGTAGTACAGAGGCAGGGGTAAGGTTGTGCAACTGGAGACCATAGAACTCCAGGAGCCCGCGAAGGAATGGGTGGATGGGAAACCCGACGCCCCTTAGCAGATGCGGGATGAGGCATATTCGCTCCTCTGGAGATGGATTAGGAGATCCCTCAGCTTGTTCCCCTCCGTTATAAGTGACTATTCCGGCTCGAACGGGGACCATGAACGCCGGTGGGAGAAACCCTTGGGTTTGTAACTCTACCAAATGGCTATGAGGAACTGAACACTCTTCCCAATCCCCCGGCTTGGAGCAGGGAGAGTGAGCAGAAGAGCTGCGACGACCGGACATGTTGGAATGGTTTTCTTCCGGAGCGCTCTGTTGGATGCTTGCTCGAGGGGGGAGAGTGAGGTTCGGATCTGAGAATCCCCGTCTCTTCAAATAGACGGTCAGCCCAAAGGATTGAGGGTGGAAAATGCAAAACTGCCTCGGCTCCTCGCATTAGCTCGACACATGGAGATGGTCATTATTGAGGCACTGAAGCCGAGGAGTACAACATCGATGGGAAGCCGGACACTATTCGTCATAACAGGTACTTTGGAGTATTCGGAGATGGAACCCGCCTTGCAATGCCGAAGACAAGACTGCGCGCCGGACTCATCGTCATTGAAGCCTGGTTCAGGGGTTACTGAGGGAGTCCTGGATTAGGGGGTATCCGGACAGCCGGACTATATACATTGTCCGAACTATTGAAGCGTGAAGATACAAGACTCAAGACTCCGTCCCGTGTCCGGATGGGACTCTCCTTTGCGTGGAAGGCAAGCTTGGCGATCCGGATATTGTGTTTCCTTCCTTGTAATCGACTCCATGTAAGCCCTAGCCCTCTCCGATGTCTATATAAACCGGAGAGGTTGGTCCTTAGAAGGCCGATCACAATTACAATCATAATCATCATAGGCTAGCTCCTAGGGTTTAGCCTCTACGATCTTGTGGTAGATCTACTCTTGTACTACTCATATCTTCAATATTAATCAAGAAGGAAGTAGGGTTTTACCTCCATCGGGAGGGCCCGAACCTGGGTAAACATTGTGTCCCTCGCTTCCTGTTACCATCAGCCTAAGACACACATATCGGGACCCCCTACCGGAGATCCGCCGGTTTTGACACCGACACCCACCCCGTGCCCACGGGCCCCCCACGAAGTCCCTGGTGACCCCATGTCCTCGGTACGTGTACCATGCGCACGGGACCCCGTGTCCATGGGCCCTGTACCCCGTGCGCACGACCCCCCTACAGCAGTCGTCCGGACTTCACCGTTTGGGCCGTAAATTTCGCATCCAAACTCCAATTTGGGTGTTCTTTGGCTCATTGAAAAGCTAGCAACGTGCCCGAGATGCTCATGTTGGTTTTACCACCATTTGACCCCATCAAATTTTGTCCATTTTGCATCTTTTGCATCGGCCCTCCACCATAACTTTCGCACCACCACATAAAACTTCCGCAAACTAACCCATTTTGTTTCCTTTGGTATTTGTGGTTGTTTGAGTTGTGATTTGAGTCTCCTAAGGTGTTTCGGCTACTTAGGGATGATTACATCTTCATCAACCACCGGTGACTTGTATCGTTCCATCGACTACATCCACCACGAGCTTCCACATCGACGACGACCATCCATCCTTTGAGACCATCTTCAACCGGAAGCAAGGACGGTTACCCCCGACTTCGTGAAAGGTTAAGTGTGAGGAAGGTATCCATTCCGTCATAAACTTTTCCCTCCATGCCATTACATCTTGATAACCCCACCATCTTTGCGAATACCTTCATACCTATTGAGACTAGCTATCCGAGTATTGCCGGGCTTCGCAAAAACTTGTGCACCTTAGTGATATGATATCATATTGTTGCATCATTGGATATATCATATAGTGTAATTGCTTGCTCCCGTGCATATATTGTGATACTTGTCTTGCATAATTGGTTGAGGCTCAATAAGAAAAGAGGAAAGGAAGAGAAGAGCAAAAAAAGCTTTTAAGCAAGAAAGAGAAAGATCAAAAACTTATAAGCAAAAGAGAGTTGAGCATGAAAAGAGATACTTATGCATGAGGATACATGGAATAGGAAACATTTAGCTTGCATACATATAGGTTGGTGCCAAGTGGTGAATCGTGCCCAAGTGTGCAATCAAGCTAGTGCTCTCCTAGTGTTTGTGCAACACGAGCTTCGTCTTCATTAGGCAATTTTGTATTGCTCATCCCTATAGTTGCACAAGCCCCATTATCCCACCGTGTGTGTTTCTTTATTGCCCTCCTCTATATTTGTGATCACTTGCTTTGCATTTTGAGTCCTTTGGATTTATCTCAACATTTACAATATCTTGGACTTCAATTTGCATGAAATTTGTGCCACTTGTCCTAACCTAGCCACTCGATAAGCTTTTAATTGTAGGTGTGAGTGAACAAGTACGGTACTAATTCCACTATTCTTTCATCTCACATTGAGTGATACGAGATACATCCTCAACTTTGGGAAAAGGTAGCTTGGTATTGTTTATCTCATTTACTACTCACCTTTTCTCGAGTCTTGTGATGGATAGGCAAAGCACATCATCTCCGGTCTACAACAACGATAACGAGCTTGATGCTATGAAGAACAACTCGACGGCAAGATGCAAGCTCAAATGGAGGAGCTCAAGGCCCTCATCAAGAACCACAAGCGGTCTTCCTCATCTTCAAGAAGACGCTCAAGTGCAAAGACTCCCGAGATACCATCTCCGGCAAGTACACACAAGCATCGACATTGACATGACCATGAAGAGCGAGCTTCTGGACACGCGTTGGCTGCTCTGCCAAGCCCGTGCACACGGGCCCTCAACCCCCGTGCACACGGGACCCCGTGCACACGGCCTTCTGCACCCCCGTGCGCACGGGCTATATAGAGCCGCGACATCAACTACAAGGCTGCTGCTTCTTCAACACCTTTGGCATCTTCGCCAAGTGACTTCAAGGCATCTTCGTCTTCGGACATACGCCATCTTCGCCAACAAGCACCCCTAGACTATGCTCAAGAGAAGCTCCCCAAGCTCAAGTTTGTGACTTCCACGAGCTACTACAACCTCGACACCGACCACGACATTCCTTTCTATGGGACTCAAGAACCCGAGGAGTATCTTGAGTGGGAGCGCTTGATGGACGACTACCTCAAGCTACATCAAGTCCCTTCCAAAGATCAAGTGAAGTGCGCCACAAGAAACTTCCACGACTATGCCTCGACATGGTGGCTTCACATACCTTTAGAGAGCTACGACATGAGTTGGCCCAAGACAAAGGGAGCTATGAGGCGAGAGTTCGTGCCTCCAACCTACATGGAACAACTTCTACGCCAATTGGAGAACACCATCCAAGGATCCAAGTCCATCGACAAGTACTTCAAGGAGATAAAGATTGCCTTGGGACGAGCCGGCGTGGACGACCCCATTTTGATGAATTTCCACTTCATGATGGGATTGAACAACGACATCTCCAAGACTATCTTCTTCGAGAACTATAAGTCCCTCGACGACTACTACATTGGTGCTCTCAAGGCGGAACAAGAACTCATGAAGGCCAAGGATTCTCCACCCCAAGCACTGATGACCCACAAGTATAGGGGATCTATTGTAGTCCTTTCGATAAGTAAGAGTGTCGAACCCAATGAGGAGCATAAGGAAATGACAAGCGGTTCTCAGTAAGGTATTCTCTGCAAGCACCGAAATTGTAGGTAACAGATAGTTTTATGATAAGATAATTGGTAACGGGTAACAAGCAATGAAAGTAAATAAAGTGCAGCAAGATGGCCCAATCCTTTTTGTAGCAAAGGACAAGCCTGGACAATCTCTTATAATGAGAAAAGCGCTCCCAAGGACACATGGGAATTATCATCAAGCTAGTTTTCATCACGCTCATATGATTCGCGTTCGGTACTTTGATAATTTGATATGTGGGTCGACCGGTGCTTGGGTACTGCCCTTTCTTGGACAAGCATCCCACTTATGATTAACCCCTATTGCAAGCATCTGCAACTACAAAAGAATTATTAAGGTAAACCTAAGCATAGCATGAAACTAGTGGATCCAAATCAGCCCCTTACGAAGCAACACATAAGCTAGGGTTTAAGCTTCTGTCACTCTAGCAACCCATCATCTACTTATTACTTCCCAATGCCTTCCTCTAGGCCCAAATAATGGTGAAGTGTCATGTAGTCGACGTTCACATAACACCACTAGAGGAGAGGAAACATACATCTCATCAAAATATCGAACAAATAGCAAATTCACATGACTACTAATAGCAAGACTCCACCCATGTCCTCAGGAACAAATGTAACTACTCACAAAGCATATTCATGTTCATGATCAGAGGAGTATTAATATGCATTAAGGATCTGAACATATGATCTTCCACCAAGTAAACCAATTAGCATCAACTACAAGGAGTAATCAACACTACTAGCAACCCACAGGTACCAATTTGTGGTTTTGATACAAGATTGGATACAAGAGATGAACTAGGGTTTTGAGAGGAGATGGTGCTGGTGAATATGTTGATGGAGATTCACCCCCTCCCGATGAGAGGATTGTTGGTGATGACGATGGTGATGATTTCCCCCTCCCGGAGGGAAGTTTCCCTGGCAGAACAACTCTGCCGGAGCCCTAGATTGGTTCCGCCAAGGTTCCGCCTCGTGGCGGCGGAGTTTCGTCCCGTAAGCTTGCTTATGATTTTTTCCAAGGTGAGCTACGGGGGGACACCAGGGGGCCCAAGAGACAGGGGCGCGCCCAGTAGGGATGGGCGCGCCCCCACCCTCCTGGCCAAGGTGTGGGCCCCCTCTGATAGTTTCTTCGCTCAATAATTCTTATTAATTCCAAAAATGACTTCCGTGGAGTTTCGGGATTTTTGGAGCTGTGCAGAATAGGTTTCCAATATTTGCTCCTTTTCTAGCCAGAATTCCAGCTGCCGGCATTCTCCCTCTTCATGATAAACCTTGTAAAATAAGAGAGAATAGACATAAGTATTGTGACATAATGTATAATAACAGCCCATAATGCAATAAATATTGATATAAAAGCATGATGCAAAATGGACGTATCAACTCCCCCAAGCTTAGACCTCGCTTGTCCTCAAGCAGAAGCCGGAATCGAAAAATATGTCCACATGTTTAGAGATAGAGGTGTCGATAAAAATAAAATACGGACATGAGGGCATCATGATCATTCTTATAACAACAACATATATAGATTTTATCATATGATTTCTCATGCTCAAGTAACAATCTATTCACAATGTCAAGTATGGTTCATAAACTTCATTGAGAACTAGCAAACTATAATCTCAGTCATTGAAGCAATTGCAATTTATCATAACATCAGAAAGAGTCAAGAATAGAGCTTTTCAGCAAGTCCACATACTCAACTATCATTTAGTATTCTACAATTGCTAACACTCACGTGATACTTATGGTTATGAAGTTTAAATCGGACACTGAGAAAGATAGGAGCTTATTGTGTTGCATCCCAACGTATTCACCTTTGGGTGATGTCAATAATAATAGTTCATGCTAACTTACATCCAATTGGATATATGTATCAGGATCTTACCAACACGAGGTGCTTGCCAGAGGATAAAATGAAAAAGGGAAAGGTGAAGATCACCTTGACTCTTGCATAAAGTAAAATACATAAAGTAAAAGATAGGCCCTTCGTAGAGGGAGGCAGAGGTTGTCATGTGCTTTTAGGGTTGGATGCACAAAATCTTAATGCAAAAGAATGTCACTTTATATTGCCACTTGTGATATGAACCTTTATTATGCAGTCCGTCGCTTTGATTACTTCCATATCACATGATCGTATAAAGCTTATTTTCTCTGCACTAATAAGTCATACATATTTAGAGAGCAATTTTTATTGCTTGCAACATGACAACTTACTTGAAGGATCTTACTCAATCCATAGGTAGGTATGGTGGACTCTCATGGCAAAAACTGGGTTTAAGGATATTTGGAAGCACAAGTAGTATCTCTACTTGGTGCAAGTAATTTTTGGCTAGCATGAGGGGGAAATGCAAGCTCAACATGTTTGAAAGATCCATGACAATATACTTTAACTGAGATGTGAGAAAACATAACCCATTAAGTTGTCTTCCTTGTCCAACATCAACTCTTTAGCATGTCATACATAATGAGTGCTCACAATCATAGAAGATGTCCAAGATAGTGTATTTATATGTGAGAACCTCTCTTTCCTTATTACTTCCTATTAATTGCAACAATGACCAAAACTATGTTTGTCAACTCTCAACAACTTATATGCCTCATACTCACTATATGTGAAGTCATTACTATCCATAAGATCAATATGAACTCTTTTATTCTTTCCATTCTTTCTACTTTCTCAAGATCATAGCAAGATAGCAAAGCCCTTGACTCAACACTAATCTTTATTATAGATAGCTCACGGACTCGATTACATAAAGAGATCACAAAGCAAAACTAAAAACTACTTCATACCAAAACTTCAATCTACTAGATCAAGATATTACTAAAAAGGATCGAACTAAGTAAAATGGTAAAGATAGGATTGTGATGGTGACACGATACCGGGGCACCTCCCCCAAGCTTGGCAGTTTCCAAGGGGAGTGCCCATACCCCATGTGATTATGTCCTCGGAGGTGATGAAGGTGGTGGTGATGATGGTGGATAATCGCACATCGAGCGTAAAAGCTCCTCCAACTTGCGGATAATGCCCTTGAGTCCGACGATATGATCCTTCCACAAAATATTTTCCTGTGTGAGATACTTGTTTTGTATGCGAGCTAACTTTATCATCTTGAAAGCTTCAATCTCAGTTGGAGTAAAGAGGTTAGGTAGAGGTTGAGGGATGTCTTCTTCTTCCACCGCCAGAGCTTGATTCTCCATGGCCTTCTTGATCCCTTCATCCTTGTTGATCTCCTCTGGTTCTTCTCTTTTCAGCTCTATCTTCAATAGCCAAGCATCCTTGTCTTCAATGTTGAAGGAGGGCGACGTCATGATGCTCTAGATATGTAACAGGGGCAGCTCGAAACGAAAACATAAGATTTTTGCGTGATATGGTGGTCAAAGCCTTCGGGAGATTATATAATGAATTTTTACCGACCAAAAGAAGTAACGTGCAAGAAAACGGAGTCCGGGAGGCACACGAGGTGCCCACGAGACAGGGGGCGCGCCCAGTAAGGGTGGGTGCGCCCTCCACCCTCATGGAGGCCTCGTGTCCTTCCCGGATTACTTCTTGCTTCCTAAAATTCTTAAATATTCCAAAACGGAGAAAAATTTCCATTAGAATTGTTTTGGAGTCGGTTTACTTACCGTACCACATACCTATTCCTTTTCGGAGTCTGAAACATTCTGGAAAGTGTCCCTTATGTATTCCTCCGGGGTTACGGTTTCAATAATATTAGTTTCAATATTGATAGGATTACCTGAGATATAATGTTTGATTCTTTGACCGTTCACCACCCTCGGGCTTGTGCCTTCGAAGTTGTTGATTTTTATGGCACTGGAACGATAGACCTCCTCTATAACGTAAGGACCTTCCCATTTAGAGAGAAGTTTTCCTGCAAAAAATCTTAAACGAGAGTTGAATAGCAACACATAATCACCTACGTTAAACTCACGCTTTTGTATCCTTTGGTCATGCCATCTTTTAACTTTTTCTTTGAACAGCTTGGCATTCTCATAGGCTTGGGTTCTCCATTCATCAAGTGAGCTAATATCAAATAACCTCTTCACACCGGCAAATTTGAAGTCATAATTGAGCTCTTCAATAGCCCAATATGCTTTATGTTCAAGTTCTAGAGGTAAGTGACATGCTTTTCCATAAACCATCTTATACGGAGACATACCCATAGGATTTTTATATGCAGTTCTATAGGCCCATAATGCGTCATCAAGTTTCTTGGACCAGTTCTTTCTAGATCTATTAATAGTCTTTTGCAAAATTAATTTGAGCTCTCTATTACTCAACTCTACTTGACCGCTAGACTGTGGGTGATAAGGAGATGCAATTCTATGATTAACATCATACTTAGCAAGCATTTTACGAAAAGCACCATGAACAAAATGTGAACCACCATCAGTCATGAGATATCTAGGGACTCCAAACCTCGTAAAATAACTTCTTTAAGCATCTTAATAGAGGTGTTATGATCAGCACTACTAGTTGGAATAGCTTCTACCCACTTAGTAACATAATCAACAGCAACTAAAATATGTGTGTATCCATTAGAGGCAGGAGAAGGTCCCATATAATCAAAGCCCCAAACATCAAATGGTTCAATAACAAGAGAATAATTCATAGGCATTTCTTGACGTCTACTAATATTACCAATTCTTTAACATTCATCACAAGACAAATAAACTTACGGGCATCTTTGAAGAGAGTAGGCCAATAAAAACCGAATTGCAATACATTATGTGTAGTTCTATCTCCAGTGTGGTGTCCTCCATATGGTTCGGAGTGACACTTGCGTAGAATCTGTTCCTGTTCATGCTCAGGTACACAACGTCTAATAAAACCATCTACTCCTTCTGTATAAAGGTGTGTGTCATCCCAGAAGTAATGTCTTAAATCATAAAAAGAACTTTTTCTTTTGCTGGTATGTGAAACTAGGTGGTATAAATTTAGCAACAATGTAATTAGCATAATCAGCATACCATGGAGCAGTACGAGAAGCATTAATGACCGCTAATTGTTCATCAGGAAAGCTATCATCAATAGGTAGTGGGTCATCAAGAACATTCTCTATCCTAGACAAGTTGTCTGCTACGGGGTTCTCAGCTCCCTTTCTGTCAATAATATGCAAATCAAATTCTTGGAGCAGGAGGACCCATCTAATAAGTCTATGTTTAGCAACTTTCTTTTCCATAAGATATTTAATAGCAGCATGATCAGTGTGAATAGTAACTTTAGAATCAACAATATAAGGTCTGAACTTATCACATGCAAATACAACTGCTAAGAATTCTTTTTCAGTAGTAGCATAATTTCTCTGGGCAGTATCAAGAGTTTTACTAGCATACTGGATAACATTTAATTTCTTATCAACTCTTTGCCCTAGAACAGCACCTACAGCATAATCACTAGCATCACACATAATTTCAAAGGGTAAATTCCAATCAGGTGGCTGAACAATAGGTGCAGTGATCAAAGCTTTCTTAAGTATGTCAAATGCTTCTACACAATCATCATCAAAGACAAAAGGAATATCTTTTTGCAATAAATTAGTCAGAGGCCTAGAGAGTTTAGAAAAGTCCTTAATGAACCTCCTATAAAAACCAGCATGACCAAGGAAACTTCTTATACCTTTAATGTCCTTGGGACATGACATCTTTTCGATAGCATCAACTTTAGCTTTATCAACTTCAATACCTCTTTCAGAATTTTTATGCCCCAAGACAATGCCTTCATTAACCATAAAGTGGCACTTTTCCCAATTCAAGACGAGACTAGTGTCTTCGCATCTCTGCAAAACTCGATCAAGGTTGCTCAAGCAATCATCAAAAGAGGATCCATAAACGGAGAAGTCGTCCATGAATACCTCACAAATCTTTTCACAAAAGTCAGAGAATATAGCCATCATACATCTTTGAAAGGTAGCAGGTGCATTACATAAACTAAAAGGCATACGTCTATAAGAAGAAGTACCGAAAGGGCAAGTAAAAGTAGTCTTTGATTGATCGTCCGCTGACACAGGTATTTGAGAGAAACCAGAATAACCATCTAGAAAGCAGAAATGTGTATGTTTGGATAGTCTTTCTAGCATTTGATCAATAAAAGGTAAAGGATAATGATCTTTCTTAGTAGCTTTATTTAATTTACGGAAATCAATTACCATCCTATAACCTGTAATAATTCTTTGCGAAATCAATTCATCTTTATCATTAGGAACAACAGTAATACCTCCCTTTTTAGGAACGCAATGGACAAGACTTACCCAATCACTATCAGCAACGGGATAAATTATACCTGCCTCAAGGAGCTTTAGTATCTCCTTTCTTACCACTTCTTTCATCTTAGGATTTAATTGTCGTTGAGGATCTCTAAATGGTTTGGCATCTTTCTCCACATTTATTTTGTGTTGGCATAGAGTGGGACCAATGCCCTTAAGGTCATCCAGAGTATATCCAATAGCAGCACTGTGCTTTTTCAGAGTTTTCAATAATCTTTCCTCTTCCTGCTCTGAAAGGGTAGCACTAATAATAACAGGATATATCTTCTTTTCATCAAGATAAGCATATTTAAGATTATCAGGTAATGGTTTGAGCTCAAACACGGGATCACCCTTGGGTGGAGGGGGATCCCCTAGGATTTCAACAGGTAAGTTGTGTTTCAGAATAGGACCTTGTTGAAGGAATACTTCATCTATTTCCCTTCTTTCATTCATAAACATATCATTTTCATGGTATAGCAAATATTGTTCTAACGGATCAGTAGGAGGCACGGCAATAAAAGCAAGACCAATAATCTCATCCTTGCTAGGTGATTCTTTATCACAGGGTTGTCTACGAAACTTAGCAAAATTAAACTCATGAGACATATCCCCTAAACCAATTGTAACAATATCCTTTTCACAATCAATCCTAGCATTAACAGTATTCAAGAAGGGGCTACCAAATATAATGGGACAAAAGTCATCTTGTGGGGAACCAAGAACAAGAAAATCAGCAGGGTATTTAACTTTCCCACACAAGACTTCACATCTCTAACAATCCCAAATGGCTTAATAGTATCCCTATTGGCAAGCTTAATAGTAACATCAATATCTTCCATTTTAGCGGGTGCAATATCACGCATAATTTCTTTACATAAGTCAAAGGGTATTGCACTAGCACTAGCACCCATATCACATAAGCCATGATAACAATGATCTCCTATTTTAACAGAAATAACATGCATGCCTACAACAGGTCTATGTATCTTAGCATCGAGTCTACCAATATTAGCAGTTTCACCATAGAAATAAATAACATGCCCATCTATCATCCAAGAGATCTTTAACCATAGCAATACTAGGATCATATTTGATTTGCTCAGGGGGGGTGTAAGTTCTACTATTACTCTTACGAACAACAGTTGAAGTTTTAGCATGATCCTTTATCCTAACAGGAAAAGGTGATTTCTCAACATAAGTAGTAGGAACAATAGGATCACTATAAGTGATAGTCTTTTCTTCAACTGTAATAGGTGCAACTACTTTTACTTCAGTGGGAGGATTATATTTAAACCACTTCTCTTTAGGGAGATCAACGTGAGTAGCAAAAGATTCACAAAAAGCAGCTACTATCTCAGAGTCAAGTCCATATTTAGCGCTAAATCCACGAAAAGCATCGATATCCATAAAAGATTTAACACAATCAAACTTAGGTGTTATACCTGACTCCTTACCATCGTCGGAACCCCAATCTTCAGAGATGCGTTTAATTCTTTCCAATAAGTCCCACTTCAATTCAATAGTCTTCAACATATAAGAACCAGCACAGAAGTATCAAGCATGGTGCAATCATTGAGAGAAAGCCGAGCATAAATTTTTTGAATAATCATATCTCTTGAGAGCTCATGATTGGGGCATGAATATAACATTGACTTAAGCCTCCCCCAAGCTTGAGCGATGCTTCCTCCTTCACGAGGCCAAAAATTATATATTTAATTACGATCACGATGAACAAGATGCATAGGATAGAACTTCTGGTGAAATTCCAACTTCAATCGTTTATAGTTCCAAGATCCAGTATCATCACATAGCCTATACCATGTCAATGCATATCCCTTCAAAGATAAAGGGAAGACCTTCCTTTTGACAACATCATCGGGAATACCTACAAGCTTAAATAATCCACAAACTTCATCCACAAAGATAAGGTGTAAATCGGGATGCAATGTTCCATCTCCTGCGAAGGGATTAGCCAGCAGTTTCTCTATCATACCCAAAGGAATCTCAAAATAAATATTTTCAGTAGGTTGAGGAGCAACTCTTTGCTCTACTGGCCGGGGCAAAGATACCCCGAACAAGCCCCTCAAAGGATTAGTTTCCATAGTAACAAGTGACAAAAAATTTCAGCACACTATATAAATGTTTCCTTACCAATTTCCACTCACCAAAGGCGCTTCACTCCCCGGCAATGGCGCCAAAAAAGAGTCTTGCTGACCCACAAGTATAGGGGATCTATCGTAGTCCTTTCAATAAGTAAGAGTGTCGAACCCAACGAGGAGCAGAAGGAAATGACAAGCGGTTTTCAATAAGGTATTCTCTGCAAGCACTGAAATTGTAGATAACAGATAGTTTTATGATAAGATATTGGTAACGGGTAACAAGCAATGAAAGTAAATAAAGTGCAGCAAGATGGCCCAATCCTTTTTGTAGCAAAGTACAAGCCTGGACAATTTCTTATAATGAGAAAAGCGCTCCCGAGGACTCATATGATTCGCGTTCGGTACTTTGATAATTTGATATGTGGGTGGACTGGTGCTTGGGTACTGCCCTTTCTTGGACAAGCATCCCACTTATGATTAACCCCTATTGCAAGCATCCGCAACTACAAAAGAAGTATTAAGGTAAACCTAACCATAGCATGAAACTAGTGGATCCAAATCAGCCCCTTATGAAGCAACGCATAAACTAGGTTTAAGCTTCTGTCACTCTAGAAACCCATCATCTACTTATTACTTCCCAATGCCTTCCTCTAGGCCCAAATAATGGTGAAGTGTCATGTAGTCGACGTTCACATAACACCATTAGAGGAGAGACAAGATACATCTCATCAAAATAGAACGAATAGCAAATTCATATGACTACTAATAGCAAGACTTCATCCATGTCCTCAGGAACAAACGTAACTACTCATATTAATATGCATTAAGGATCTGAACATATGATCTTCGACCAAGTAAACCAATTAGCATCAACTACAAGGAGTAATCAACACTACTAGCAACCCACAGGTACCAATTTGTGGTTTTGATACAAGATTGGATACAAGAGATGAACTAGGGTTTTGAGAGGAGATGGTGCTGGTGAAGATGTTGATGGAGATTGACCCCCTCCCGATGAGAGGATCGTTGGTGATGATGATGGTGATGATTTCCCCCTCCCGGAGGGAAGTTTCCCTGGCAGAACAGCTCTGTCGGAGCCCTAGATTGGTTCCGCCAAAGTACCGCCTCGTGGCGGCAGAGTTTCGTCCCGTAAGCTTGCGTATGATTTTTTTTCTAGGGTAGAAGCCTTCATATAGCATAAGATGGGCACCGGAGGGCCACCAGGGGGCCCAGGAGACAGGGGCGCGCCCAGTAGGGGTGGGCGCGCCCCCACCCTCCTGGCCAGGGTGTGGGCCCCCTCTGGTAGTTTCTTCGCTCAATAATTCTTATTAATTCCAAAAATGACTTCCGTGGAGTTTCAGGATTTTTGGAGCTGTGTAGAATAGATTTACAATATTTGCTCCTTTTCCAGCCAGAATTCCAGCTGCCGACATTCTCCCTCTTCATGATAAACCTTGTAAAATAAGAGAGAATAGCCATAAGTATTGTGATATAATGTATAATAACAACCCATAATGCAGTAAATATTGATATAAAAGCATGATGCAAAATGGACGTATCAAGCACACTTCGCAGCAACCAAGCTCTACGACAAGCATGAGTCTAGTACCACCACGATGTCCAAGCCCGACGAGCTCCACGAAGATGCTCCCAAGTTTGACTTCGCCGCCATCCCTCTTTGTGGCATTGATGGTGCTGAGTCTACCATGACTCTTTTTCAAGACGGTGCGGCGACGAGTACAACTACGGAGACCCTCAAGGACCAAGCTTTGGAGGCATGCGACAAGGTGGCGAGCAAGGATGATGCTTCCATCTTAGGAGGCGATAGTGATGATGTGCCATCTTTGGCCTTCATCCATGACGAGAGTGGTGATGTGCCATCTGTGACCTTCATCCACGGTGACGACTACGAGACGGTTGATCATGGGATTTTCCCTTCGACCACGGCGACGTATGATGACTTGTGTGACTTTTGTCACCACATTGAGAGTGAGAGTAACTTCACCACTAGCCCCATATATGATGAGTTGTCCCAATTCCCATGTGAGGAGAGCCACCAGCACCACCACTTGAGTGATTTGAGTGACTCCACCATGTGCGACATTGAGTGCACCTACCTTGAGGGAGTGAGTGAGCCACCGCCACATAGAGAGAGTGAGGTAGTTGATGAGGCATATGAGGCCATTTAGATTTCTAACAACTTAACCTCTACCTTAGTGTGTCTTCTCATTTGGTGCTAGGTCCCATATATGATGACACGCCAATCCTCGACGACTTCGTCCTTCCTTTGGACATGACGATGGCCATGGTGGACTATGATGCACCCCCACATGGTTCCATCATGATGAAGATGACCATGATTTGGTCTTTTCCACCTCACCTGCACCACTTGAGTGGAACGAGAAAGGTAACATAGGTGAAGGTGATGCTCTTGTCCCACTAGTGGACGTTCTTGACATTGATTGCTTGCATGATGTTGATCCACCTATTACCATGCTTCATGCTAGTATGATTTCCCCATGCGATGATTTACCCATTTATGATGAGTTTGATGATTTCCATGAGGAGTCTATTAGTTGTGATGCCATGTTACATAGGATTTCTTGTGATAATTCTCTTGGTCACATCATGTTTGATAATCCGCTTGACTTGTCATATGCTATGCATGAGATCTCCCGTATGTCATATTTTCAATCTCATCGTAGTGACTATGCATATGCCACTAAAATAAATCCAATTTGCACATATGGCATAAATGACAAGCCCATGGTGATTGGCATTTGTTTTTCTTGTGATGATATTGATATGCTCCCTTTGCATCATTTATCTAATATGCCATGCCATGACCACCTAGCTTCGAACATGCATTGTTTGCCATGTTGTCCATTTTCTCCATATTATGCTTCCGCTATTGCTCATGAGGAGACCCTCATAGTTTCCTCATACCCATTAGGAGATTTTGATCCATCCTATGATTTGCACGATTCCCATGAATAAAAATGCTATTGTTGTGCCTCACACTTGCTATAAATTGCATCCTAATCATGTTGAACACAATAACTATCATTGCATGATGGATGACATGTTTCTCTACCATGCCTCAAATTTATTTGAGCATTGCTTATCTTATGCTAACTCACATGTGCACATACACATCATGATGGATGATGTGTACATTTACCACGCACACACTTTCTTTGGTTTGTGTCTATTTTGTGTAGGTACCCATGAATATTTGTCAACCTTACAATCCCATGAGTTGACAAAATGAGCCCTAGAGAGCAATGATGACTTGGGAATCCGTGGATTTTCATCCCCACCGCTTCCTTCGCGCAAAGACTTCGCGCACCTCATCTACTTGGCCCTCACATGGTTATGGGTTATATATCACTTCTTCCTTTATGCCCATATTGCCATGTTCACTTTGCATGATATGCTCATTCCTATGCCTTTGTCATGCATTTGTGACCCATGCTTCGCATTACACATGATGATTGATTCTAGTACTTGTATGTGTATTTGCAAGCTTGGTGGAGATATTGCTTGTTATTGCCATGTTCCATCTATGACCCATTCTTATGATGTTACTATGGCCATGATTTGCATTCGTGCTTGCGATATGTCATGTGCATTTCCTATATCTACTATATGCTCACATGAAATGATTGCCATGATTTCCTCTAGTGTGTTGCATCTTTGCTCCACTAGTTTGCACGACATGATTGATATGCTTGCTTTGTGTAGTGCATCACCCATGATTCATACTTGCTCGTTTCATGCAGTTGATGTCATCCATTTCCATGCTTTGCACATGAGTGCTATTGCTTCTTGTCATACATCTCCATATGTTGCCTCTCTTATGCTAGATGACTTGCCATGTATTGAGTGCAACAATGCTCTTAATCTTGCTCATGAGATTGGCCCCATAGCATTCTTGCATATACTTGGAGATTTTGACATATTTCTTGTGAAGCATGCTTGTCTTACCTCTTTGCACCATATACCTAGTGCCATGAATATAGCCATTGTTGCATCATATTATTCATGCACTTGTGCTTCTAATGGTTATGTGCAAGAGAAGAGAACCATCATGATGGATGATGTGTTTATCTACCATCCGCATACGCTCTTTCCACTTCACGTGAGTTGACCATTCAAGCTCTTGAGAGCGAGCCTCATACATTTGACCATGAATCGCTTCTACACCACATTTCCTACCACTTCGACATTGTGAAGAATGCACAAGGACATGCTTTCGAGGTGATATCCTTCTATCTTGAGAACACCCAAACCATGAGCATGCATATTGTGGATCATACTTCATGTGTTGCTTGCTCCATGACACTTTGCACACATGCTAGCGATCTTGCTTCGACTTATCATTACCACATTGCCATGCCCCATGACATATATGCCTTGTGTGTTGCATCTAGTTCTTCACATATGCCATGTCCCTTTGCTTATCACATGCTTGACTTGATTGCCTCACACATGTTGAACAATTGCTCTTTCCATTGTGTTGAGTTCCACGATATCTTCACTACACCCTATGCACGTTATGCTTGGATTGTCTTGCACTTGCCCCATGTGTTTAGACATTTCACTATATTTGGTGTTGTGAATGACTCTTATGCCTACCATAGACCGTTCATTGAGCACTTTATGCATGCTTGCTATGACCTTGAGGTAGATGCTTGTTCACTTATAACTATATTTGCATCTCGACCTCCCATTTGCATGCTTGTTCCCATTATGTACTTGATTGTGCTCAATTTATATGCTTAATTGCCATGCCACACTTCTTCGTCAAACCATATGCTATGCTTGATGGCAACACTTGTTGGGTGAATCACCTCTTGAATGCTTGGGTTTGCTCTTACGCCAACCACATTTGTATTTCCAAGTGATTGTTATATTTGCTCCTTTTGAAGGAATTACAAGACGGTGCGACATTGGAGAGTGCCCATTTAGAACTACAAGATGACGAATGCTTGGTGATCGTCCACTTATACACAACGACATCATCTCTTTCCCATGGTGATTTGGATTTCGATCCGAAGTTGTATATTTCCCAAGGGGGAGGGGATGATGCGGAGCATCCTATGGTCATCACCATGTCAAGAGTCCATTTCGCAAGTGACACGTGCGACATCTACTTCACATACATAAAGGTGAATCTTCTCCTTTACACGTGTTCACTTGACTCCTTTGAGGATGGTATACTACTTGACATTCCTTTCGTGTGCATGCATAGGTATTGTCGGAGCTTCACACATAGCGAGGACGAGTTCATGCAGAAGAGAACATCTACACAATCTAAGAGGGAAGCCTGGAAGCAGAGAAGGAAGCGTCAAGAAGAAGGCAGCAACTCCCAGGCGACCCCGTGCGCACGGGCTCCTCCGACCCCGTGTCCACGGGCCTCCCAGGCTGGCGGTCCTGAAGACCCCGTGCGCATGGGCGTGTACCATGCCCACAGACCTCATGGACCCCGTGCTCACGGGCTCATGCGTCAAGTCTCTGGATACCCCGTGCGCACGGGCTCCACTTACCCCGTGCACACGGGCCCCCCTGTGCGTGGCTGTTGGGCTTGGCCCTTGTATCCCCATCTCGTCCCTACTTACCCCTTCATCCCTTGGACCTATATATACTCCCGTTCCTCCTCCATTTAGACTTAGCAAAGTGATAGCTCATTCTTAGGTGAGCTTTTCTCCTACCTCCTATTGAGAGAGAGAGAGACCACTCCCATGGAGTTCAAGACCTCCATGTGAGAAGATCCCGAGGGATTCAAGCCCCCCTTCATGGGAAGATCCTTCTAGGATTCAAGCCCCCATCTCCTTTGGATTTGGGATGAACCTTACCTTGTATCTTTCCTTTTGTTGTTCATGTACCTTGTGGATCTTGTGTTTGTGAGTCTAGTGGATGTGTGATTGGACTTGTTCTTGAGTGTTCCTCTTGTTTTCCTCCTTGTGTTCATCTTGTTCTTGGGGATTCCCCCTCCAATTCGTGGAAGATCTCCCCATAGGGTTACACCCTACAACACTCTAGGGCATATTTCCTCCAGCCTCCTACTTGCACTAGAGTCAATAATCTAGATTACATAGTAATGATTCTAACACCCATGGAGTCTTGGTGCTGATCATGTTTTGCTCGTGGAAGAGGTTTAGTCAACGGGTCTGCAACATTCAGATCCGTATGTATTTTGCAACATTCAGATCTGTATTCGGAGTGACTGTCGGCATGGTCTGCAGTGGCTGCTATGGCTGGGTTGGCCAACGGCGGGGTTAGAGAATCTCCAGCCGCGCCCCCAACAGGCCCCCCAGGGCGACTTTTTTGCGTCGACGTCGAAAAAACCTCCGAGTCGCGCCCCCAAGACGCTGAAATCCGTCGGCTCGACCCGTTTTGTGCCCGACGATCCCAGGCCAAACCCAGGGGCTCCGACGAAAGGGACAACCGCACCTGGGCCACACTGTCAGGCGAAAAGTCATCTTGCACGTCCAGATTCGCCTTCCCCCGCGCGCACGCCCTCCCACCGCATTGCCGATCCCGGCACCGCCCACCCAGCACCACTGCTAGATAGGCCATTACCCACCGAAAAAGAGAGAGGGTTTCACCAAGGGAACCTCTCCACCACCTTCCGGGGCGAATTTTCCGGCGCTCCGACCGCACAGGGTGGGTTACCGGTGGCTGTGCGCCCACCACGCCCGCCAGGTGCTCCGTGATTTGTCTGCTCGGCGATGGACTCGGATGACGAGGAGGCACTCACGGTGCTGCTGGAGGAGGAAGCCGATGCCAACGTCCAGGACGAAGAGCAGCTCATGGTCCTTGCCATCCTGGTCGGCCTGCTCACGGGCAATGCAAAGCCGCGACAAGGTGGCTCGGCGTCAGGGCGGCCGAAAGCAAAGAACCGGCATCGACTGGAAGGCTATTGCATGCTCTACTCTGACTACTTCGCCGACACTCCACTGCACGGCGACAAAGTATTTCGTTGCCGTTATCGGATGAGCCGAAAGCTTTTCCTCAGGATTGTGAATTCCATCAGGGAGTTCGACAACTACTTCAAGTGCAAGAATGATTGCACCGGCACATTTGGATTCACCTCAATCCAGAAGTGCATGACAGCTATGAGGATTCTTGCATACGGAGCTCCCGATGATTCACTCGATGACTATGGGCGCATGGCCGAGTCCACAACCATTGAGTGTTTCTACAAGTTCTGCAGGGTAGTGGTGGCAGTCTTTGGACCGCAATACTTGCGATCACCCAATGCTGAAGACACTACTTGGATCCTAGCACAGAATGCAACAAGAGGTTTTCCTGGGATGCTTGGAAGCATCGACTGCATGCATTGGAAATGGAAAAACTGTCCATTTGCTTGGCAGGGATGTACAAAGGCGCCAAAGGCGGTTGAAGTGTGGTCCTTGAAGCAGTGACCACACAGGACCTCTGGATTTGGCTCTCCTTCTTTGGTATGCCAGGAACTCACAATGACATCAACGTACTACAGTGCTCCCCTATCTTTGCCAAGCTTGTTGAAGGTCATTCTCCTCCGGTGAACTTCGAGATCAATGGGCAGCACTACAACAAGGGATACTACCTAGCAGATGGCATCTATCCAAGATGGTCCACATTTGTGAAGACTATCTCAAACCTTGTGCCTGGAGGCAAGAACTCCCACTTTGCGAAGGTTCAGAAGGCTTGCAACAAGGATGTCGGGCGGGCATTTGGTGTGCTCCAATCTTGATTTGTTGTTGTCCCGTAACCCGCTCAGACCTAGTCCAAAGATCAAATGTGGGAGATCATGACTTGCTGTGTCATCTTGCACAACATGATCATTGAGAGCGAGTAGGAAGAGCCAGTGTTTGACACTGAACCATATTACAAGCAGGGTCCTCTTGCCCAAGTTGATCACCAGCTACCGGCAACCTGGACTGCCTTCCTCAATATGCGTCGGGAGATTCGAGACCCACTGGTACATCAATAACTGCAGCAAGATCTGGTGGAGCACCTATGGAGGCTCAAGGGCAACACCTAGCTCAGCGTGTGAACAAATATGAGTTTTTATTTGTTGAACTATATAATTTGTATTGAGCTATTTGATTTCTATTGATTTTCTGTGATGAACTAAGTGATAAAAATAGCTTCTGTTGAATTTGCGCCGAAGCACGACGAATATGGGCCAATTTGCGTCGATAGCTGGCCGATTGCCACCAAAAGTGGGCCGAAAAGTGGGCAAATTTGCTCCAAAAGTGGGCCGAAAGAGGCGACTGGGGGCGGCGGCTGGGAAGCCGATCGCCCCCACGCCGATTTTAGCGCCGGTGTGCCCCAAACGGCGATATTTCGAGCCCCTGGGGGGCGAACGGCTGGAGATGCTCTTAGGCTGCGGGGCGCTGCTAGTAGGTAGAATTCAAAAGCTTTCTAGGATTTTAACTAATAATAACTTGATGCAAATAACTAGCTAGGTTGAGCGGCACTGAGGCATGGGACATCCAGATTCACCATCGGCGAGGCCAAATGGGGTGGTGTGGGACCAGTTATTTATGATGTTATCCAGATTTGTACTGCATTCTGTGTTTTAAACTACTCACTCAATCTCATATTAAGTTATTTTAGCATTTTCTGGAATTTTGAATATATTTGTAGAAAAAATTGATCACACTTCCAACACCACGTTAGTATCAGATTTTTTTTCAAAAGTAGCACGTTTTTTATAGCAATTTTGGAAACTAGCAGTGTTGACACATTATTTGCAAAATTAGCACCCCGTCGGTCAACCGTTGGCCGAAGTGGGCCTTTTCGGCCGGCCGAAGCCTGAAAAGACCTCTTCGGTTAAGCGTGGCCGAAGACTGCGCGAACTGGGCCAAAGATGGGCCTCTTCGGCCAGCCTGCGACCGAAGACCTCTTCGGCTAACCAGCGGCCGAAGTGCTTTGGATAAGGCCCGAGCTGGTTTCTTTTTCCTCTCGCTGTTCTTGCTCGCTCTCTCATTCCTCTCTGTACATCGCCCCCACCCTCGCTGATCTCTTTGTTTCTCCACCTATTTTCGAATCCAAACCATAGAAACGGCAGATCATAGCCATCTCCACCGGCCTACGGTCATTTTTTCCCAATGGGATAGCTATTTGTGCGTACAAGTGAGGTGGAGTCATGATGGGGTGAGGAGGAGGAGAAGCCATGGTGGGCTGAGGAGGAGGAGGAGGCAGTTTGGCTGGTGAGGAAGAGGTGCAGCTTCGTGCCACCGAGGGGGTGGCGTTGGTGTTGTCTGTTGGTGCAAGTTCTCCGTGAGGTGGCCACACGCGTCGAAGGTATAATCAAGCATCACATTTTTTAGTGTTAATTGGTTTGTGCTGGCATTTTAGCGGATAGTTAGTGTAGCGGGTAATAATTTTGTTCATTGCGATTAATTAGAAGGTGGCAATGTCTCACGGGTGAAAATGTCTGTATCAGTAAATTGACTGTTTACTATGGCCCTGGTAATGTTCGATATAATGAGTTGGGGGTTGATCTTAGCGAGTTTAAAAATGGCGTCATGACACTTTCATACCCAGACAGACTAGACATTAGACAGTTGAAGCACTGGTTGACTACTAGTTTTGGGTTGGATCCTGAAGTATGTTCCGTTAGTATTCATGCATTGTGGACCAAATCCTATAAAAATTTCAGGTGGGAGTTGATGCCAATAGATAGGAGCCAGCATTGGTTGACCCTGTTAAGTCGTTGCCGAGACCGAAAAATCCACTCATATGTCCTAGTGCAGCCAGTGGCAAAGGAGGATAATACCGTACAAATCCATGTGGGGTATGAACCCGGCCAGGGTAGTCAAGTTGCTAACGAGATTCATTTATCCGGGTCACAGCCACCGGATGTGGATCCTAGCCAAGCCGAGAAAGAGTCAGACTACATGCTGGACAATGTTCGTGGTCATGATACTGTGCAGAATATTCAGTCAATAATATTTGCTGGTTTTGGTGTTGCTAATGGGGATGATGAAGGCGATGAAATGCAGAGGGTGATGGAGGAAGAGGACGAGGATGGATATGCGGAGGATCTTGATTCTGAAAATTCTGAGGATGAAGTGGAGGTACCGATTCCTTCTGCATGGAATCAGGACATATCCATCGGCCTTACTGTGAACGATGGCCATGAGACTCCATGGCAATATAATCTGAACCAAGTCCAGATAGGGGCTATGTTTGATACAAAGAAAAAATTGAAGTATGCGGTGATAAAGTGGGCTATGTCTACTTAGAGGATTTTCCGGACACACATATCAAACCCAACAAACTATACCGTGAAGTGTGTTGAAACAGGTTGTCCTGCGAAGGTGCACGGGCACATGCCGAAGTATAACATCCACTGGGTTGTCACCAATGTGGTCCCACATAATTGTGTGAGGAAAAACTTGTTGGTTCGTCATCCAAACCTGACTTCAACTCTCATTGCACAACTCATGTATATTGAGATGGTGGAGAAAAAAGATATGGAAGCAAAACACATCCAGACAGCAGTGAAGGTCAGATGGAATTATAACATTCCTTATGGGAAGGCTTGGAGGGCTAAGCAGAAGGCTATGGAGGAAAGGTTTGGGACGTTCTTCGACTCATATGATAATGTTGTCTGTCTCCTGGATGTACTGAAGGAGAGGAATCCCGGCACTTATGTTAACGTACAACATACAAGGTTGCTGAGTATACCAGGTTTCAAGGTGTTGAAACGAGTACTCTTCTCTTTTGCTATGTGCATTGAAGCTTTCCGGCATTGCCCTCCTGTGATGTTTGTGGATGGTACATTCCTGACTGGTCAGTACAAAGGGAAAATCCTGACTGCCATTGGTGTGGATGGAAACAATCAAATCATTCCACTTGCCATGGCATTTGTGGAGGGTGAGAACTTTCCGAGCTGGGTATGGTTCTTTCGGCAAGCGAAAATTGCCATCGTGAAGGATCGACCAAACGTGTGTCTCATTCATGATAGGCATGCTGGTATATTGAAGGCTGTGAAGACAGTAAGGAATCCAACAGTAGACGAACCAACACCTTGGAAGGATTTGCAGAGCCGGTGGTGCATGCGCCATCTTGGGGCTAACTTTTTCTCATAGTTCAAGAACAAGTGGTTGATGAACTTGTTTAAAAAACCGTGCAAGCAGAACCAGGAGCGTAAATACCAATTTATTTGGTCAAAACTTGATGAGTTTACTAAGAAGCGGGTCTGTGCCAGGAAGAAAATGGAAAAATACCAACAACAATTAGCAACACTCATGGCGGAGCTAGAGGAGCCAGTTGGTCTTTGTGACTTGCCAGCAATTGACCCTCCTAATACTAAGAGAAAGAAGGGGAGGGCAATAAAGGATTTTTCAGAGTGTATAGAGAAAGAGCCTCCCATGAATTGGTCTTTGCTGCATGACACCCATGGAGCTAGGTATGGCCACATGACAACCAACCTTGCAGAGGTGTATAACTTTGTACTGAGAGGGACTAAAGCATTGCCACTCACAGCTATTGTGGAGGCTGTATTCCATGGCACTTTGAGATATTTCAGAGACCGGCACGAGTTAGCAAAGAAGCATATTATAGATAATCAGAACACACCTTACTGTAGCCGTGTCATGGAGTATATGGCAGAGAAGATAGAGAAAGCAAAGAAGCACACTGTGAGACTCGTAGGTAATCAGGAAAGGAGGTATGAGGTTCAGCTACCTACCGATGGTTTTGGTTCTGCAAATGAGGTGAAGACGCATGAGCTAAAAATTGGAACAGAATTTTATCCAATGTGTGAGTGTACATGCAACAAACCAAAGTTGCTGCACCTACCTTGCTCACATGTGTTGGCTGCCTGTGGCCAGATTGAGTTGGATGTCGTCTCCTTTGTGTCGCCATACTACTTAAAAGAGGTTGTACTGAACACATGGACCGGTGAGATGACAGGGTTTAGAGTCGTTGGCAATTTCAACAAGGTTAACGACAGTGAGAGAGTATACATCTCGGATCCCGAACAAGTAGGGGTCAACGTAAGGCCCATCAAATCCGAAACGATATGGACCGATCTGAGGCTAGTGGAGCAACCAGACAATGTTTGTTATGCGCGGCTTATGGGCATAGGTTGAAATATTGTCCCGACCTGAACAAAGACGGTGCTTCCAATCAACGAGTGCTTCCACATCGACGGCTGCAAAAATGGGAGCAAGAGGTGGACGTGGTCGTGGCAGTCGAGGCCGAAGGGGAGGACGAGGAAGGAATAACTCACAAGCTATATAATGTGGGGGAGAATGTTTTAATTTGTAATATCGTGTGGACTATGTTTTACTTTGTAATGTCTGAACTATGTATTAATTTGTAATGTCGTTGAACTATGTTTTACTTTGTATGTCTGAACTATGTTTTAATTTATAATGTCCTCTGGACTATGTTTTACTTTGTATGTCTGAACTATGTATTAATTTGTATTGTCTGGACTATGTTTTGATTGCAGATATGTCTTTGTATCCGTTGCTTGATGGTACGATTGATAGAGTTCACCGGGCTGCACTTATGCAAGGGGGCAAGAACTTAGATGTTTTGGTCACTCGCACCCCAAAGACTAACTGGATGATACACCCTTCATGGGTTGATAGGTATTGATACATATAATGCCTTACATGTTTGACATAGGTATTGAAACATATAATTACTTACTTTTCATGCTACATTCTCTTTTTTGTAGGTTAAGTTGGGCTGGACTTCTACCCTTGGCACGGCTGGTTGAGGGTACGTTGAAGAGTGGGTTGACCATACGAACTTGGATGAGGAAGGTGAACCAATGCAGTTGAAAAAGAGGCAAGTGAAACGATTCTCTTACGACAGGTCACTCCTTACTTGCTTAGTAGATAGATGGAGACCAGAGACACATACCTTTCACTTTCCCTGGGGAGAGATGGCGCCTACTTTACAGGATGTCTCCTACTTGTTGGGATTACCTTTGGCCGGTGATGCCATAGGTCCTTTAGAGGCAGAACCTGGCTGGCTTGCAAATATGCAGGCCCGTTTTCTAGCCATGGTGCCAACTGCTACGGGCTTAGACGATGATCCTCACGGGCCACGTTTTAGGTGGTTGAGCCAGTTTCAGGTAACTTTCGTGGCCACATGACTATGTTGTTATTTTAGTTACCAATAGTACATCGTTCACACAATCGTATGTTTTCTATGTAGATTGTCTCATTAGGATACCCCGTAGTAGATTTGTCAGACGCACGGATTGATCGATCCCTAGAGGCATAATTTCTACGGTTGTTCGGTAAGACGATATTCATGGAGAACCACGTGACCACTGTTGATGCATGACTCATCGGTATTGCACGAGAGATAGCTGACGCACGTTGCCCTGCGGATATTGTGCAGAGGAGTTTTGGTTCTGCCGTGTTAGCATCTACGTACAGAGGCTTGTGCAAAGGTTGCTTGTTGAAGTCTAGAAAATCAGATCTGGTTGGATGTCCACTATTGTTGCAGCTCTGGTCATACGAGAGATTCCCTATTGAACGACCCTATGTCTCCATTGACACACCGTTTGGGTTGGAGGACGTAGCAGGGGCTTACGTGCCTGCTATCGGCGACTTGCCTACTATGGGATTTGTTTGGGCACGAAGAGAGGTACTTTTAAATTATGTAATTCTTTCGATTATTTTTGCCATGCAATAGTATTACTAATGTAAATTTGTTGTCATGTACAGAGACAGTTTGCACATACCCAGGTGAAGGGCCGCTACCCGTCCTTCATGGTGCAGTTTGATAGTTTGCACGAGGATCAAGTTATCTCGGAGCCCTACTCGTATCAGACTATAACATCCAGGTATCCAGTTGGGATATCTGCCTTATGCACTAGAGATCGGCACTACTGGATGACCAAGGCCAAGTTGGTGTTCGACGTGACGGTTGAGGAGATGGCTCTTCATAGGGTGATGAGACAGTTTGGTCTATGTCAAGAGCCTGCAATTCCAGATATTCCACGGATACCAGACCACGTTCACAAGTGAGTAATAATATTAAAGTTGTCAGCACTACATTCATAATATATCTAACCATGTAACGCGCATGTCAATCTTAGGTACAGTCGCGTAGGAGGAAACAAGTCCATGGCTGTTTGGCTTCAGAGCATTAGCCCTTACGTTCAAGAATGGACTACGACGCCGACAAATATCTGGAATGAGGTTCGGCCCTTTGACTGGGACAAGTTTGGGTTGTATTTACAAACTTACCGGCATAAAACAAGGATCTACTTGGTTCCATCAGCTGCTCCTGATCAGATTGAAGCCCCTCTCACCAGCGATATGTACCCAACTACCTCTGTTCTGGGAACGAGACACCACGCGGTACGTGTCATGCTTCTCATATGTGTAGTTTTATCATAACCTTCTCATATACAATGGGTTAACTCTTCATGTGTAGAGTGACTTGACAGTCCAGGCGCGAGAGGAGGTTTTCGCTTTAATGCGGCAGGTTGAGAGGGGGGATACTATCCCACAGCCAGAGCATCTCTCATGGTTGAGGCGTATGGATGAGAAGTTAAGAGGGATTTACACATCACTTACATGTAGACGATCTACGGATGTTGTCGTTCCTTGTCCGGCACATTGTCCCCCACGCCCTTCTGTCCGTCATTCAGAACCACGACACTCTGTGCAGCGTTCAGAACCACGACACTCCGTGCAGTAACCACGCCTCTCCGTGCATCAGCCATCTCCTTCACAACCAGGGAGCTCTTCCTGGAATCAGCCATCGCCTTCTCAACCAGGGACCTCTTCCTGGTCTCATCAAATGGAACTAGGTAACACTACTTTGTACATTCTTTTCAACATTGTAGGTTCGCAAATTAATTTTACCCGTTTTACTATATTGCGGTAGGCAACCAGTCGCAACAGTTCATGAATTCAGTGCAGTCACCAATACTTAGTGGTGCTGGATGTGGATTAGAGGGCTATGGCGATGACGATGACCAAGCTAAAAACACTTATGACTTCTCGCACAACGTGTTTCACACTCCACCACCACCACCATCACAAGAGACACAGACAATGACAGACGAGGTTATCTATGGTCGTGGTTATCGTGAGCATCGTCCACCGCCTCAACGCTTATCGCCTTCCGGTCCTCGCCCGAGGAAGACCCAGATTCGTCGTCGTCCCCGCGGTGATATGGTTATCTATGTATGAGTCATTATCTATGTTAGTTTCAGACTATTCGCATCTGTGAGTTAGTATTTATGTATGAGAAATGCTTCATGTATGTGTTACTATCGCACTTGTTTTTATCTGATCAGGAGACATATATCGTTTTATGTATGCGAGAGACATATTACTATTAATTCGCATTGTTATTTCAGTTACATTTCCAAAGATATTACAACCGATAATTAAGATACAAGCACATCTGAATTAAACGGTGCGGTTGAACTTAATAAATACAGCTTACATACTACAAAATGAAATTAAGGTAGAACATAATGCCCTAAAATTAAGGTAGAACTGAAATACAGCTTACATACTACATGAAGTCATCATCGTCATCCTCCGTTGATGCAGAACTCTTGCCCTTCGATGATGCGGTCCTCTTGCCTCCGTTGATGCAGAACTCTTGCCCTTCGTGGATGCAGAACTCTTGCCCTTGGACGATGCATAACTCTTGCCCTTCGACGATACGGAACCCGGAAGCGGCGGCATGAAGATATCATCTTCCTCCTTGCTCTCCTAAGTCCATAAAAATGGATTCTTTTCTGCAATCCTTCTGAAAGTATCACTCTTCGGCTCCACTACCTTCTTCCACCTTTCATGCAACCTAAGAAGTTCTTTACGTACCTCCTCATAGGTCCTTTCAGGCCACCCAGACCTACGTAATTTGTGAGCCAACTCATTCATTATGGTGTCACTACCAGTGAGTTCGTCCCATGGAACTATCCAATTGTCCATCCTAAAATCGGTGGCTAGCCTCAGAAGACATCTGCTCATCCCAGGATGAAAACTATGATCGAAAGGATAATGGGACATCTCGACTACACTGGACTGCTTATTCACCTCCGTGTGAAGGGGGTTTTATAGGTAGAGAGGAGAAAATGGCGAGAAAGAACGACTGGGGTATGGAGGGAAAGGGTTGACGGGAACATATGGCGGGAAATGGTTGACGGGAAATGGGTGGCGGGGACATATGGCGGGAAAGGGTTGGCGGGAAACGGGTGGCGGGAACATATGGAGGGAAAAGAGTTGGCGGTAAAATATTGACGGAAAGGGCTGTGCAATTTTTTTTCAATGGCTAAGATGGAAAATGGTTACGCAACATTCGTAAGTCATAATTAAATAAATAAAACTTTTCGGCCTACCGTAAGCAGAAGAGCGCAACCATGCAACTTCGGTCAACCATTAACGCGAAAAGGTGGGGCACAGGGACTCTTCGGCCTACGGTTGACCAAAGAGTGCTCTTCGGCCTATGGGAGGCTGAAGAGTCCTTTTCGGCCCAGTTGGGGCACTCTTCGGCCAACGCGAGGCCGAGGTGCCTACTTCGGTCAACTGCTGGCCGAAGAGCCACTCTTCGGCCACTGGGAGGCCGACGGGTTGCTAGTTTTGCAAATAACTAGTTAGCACTGCTAATTTCCGAAATTGCTGTAAAAAACATGCTACTTTTGAAAAAAAATCCTAGTATCAAGCTTAGGGTTCCTCCGCCTCCCGTCGGCACCGCTGCCGGTCCGCCACGTCTCCAATGGCCCTGGGGGCGCGGTGGATCTCGGCTCTTGTCGGTGGGAGGGCTTAGTTTTAGATGTTTCTCTGAGTTTTGCTAGGTTTGTGTCCTGCTCAGGAAGTCAAGACGGTGGCGGCTCTCTAAAAATGGAATAAGGTTCTCCCCGCCTAGCCCCGCTCCAGTGATGCATCTAGCATCATTTGTGGGCGTGTGGAGGTGTGTCTTTGATGCATATATTTTTGGTTGATTCGCTCCGATCCGGTTGTCGCTCGTCTATGTTCGTGTGTCTTTAGATTGGATCCTTCTGGTATACGCTACTCTTCATCGACGCCAGTTCTTGTATTGGTGTGTTGGTTCTATGGAGTTTTAGCACGATAAATTCCTGACCGTCTACTACAGCAAGTTTTGTCCGGCTCCGGCAAGGAAGTGGCGGGGGATATTGTAAAACTGCTTACATTTTGATAATTGCTAAACAATTTGTGTTGTACGCTCATTTTTAAATATATTTTTGAACGCGGTACAATTTGCATATGCTCGTATAGATGCACACACATACACTCACCCCAACGCGCACACGCAAACCTTACCCCTGTGAGAACCTCAGAGATACTGAGTTGTCATCACATCTTGAGATTGACGAAGTCATCACAGGCGCCTCGTAGTCGACGGGAACATCTCCCAACATTGTCGGAAAGGCTGAGGCCTCCTTTGGTTCCTTTGGAGCCCTTTGGTTTGTAGGAATGAATTCCTATTCCTACGTAAGATAGAAACCGATCCTTCACATTTCAGAGAAAAAAATTAGGCCTTCTTTGATTCATAGGATAGGAATATTGTAGAAATAGGAAGTTCATAGGAAGTGAGATGACATGCATCTCAATTCCTTAAAAAAAGATGTCATTTGATGCATAGGATGGGAATTTTTCATTGGGTCTAGCCTAACATTTTTTTTCCTTCGAAATGTGAAGGATTGGACCCTATCCTACATAGGAATAGGAACTCATTCCTACAAACCAAAGGGCTTCATAGGATTTTTCCTTTGAAAATCCTATCCTATGAAATTCCTACAAACCAAAGGAGGTCTTAGTCTAGACTCAATGAAAATTTCCTTATCCTATGAATAAGTGACATCTGTGTCCATGTAGAAAGTGAGATGCATGTCATCTCACTTCTTGTGACTTTACTATTTCTATTATATTCCTATCCTATGAATCAAAGGAGGCCTAAAATAAATTAAGAAAAATGCGAGCACCAATGTGAAGTCTAAGACATGAACCCTGATTTACTCCCTCCGTCCAGAAATATAAGACGTTTTTTGATACTAGGATAGTGTCAAAAAACGTCTTACATTTTAGGACGGAGGAAGTATTTTTCAACATTTGTTAAACAACGTTTCACCAAACTCATCATTTTAATATGTTGATCTTTTTCATGTGGCAAGTTTTTCTTTTTAACATCCTTTTTTCTGCTAAACCATGGGTGTACGATATGCAACCTTGGTTCATCGATGCACGTCAGGCGTCTGCGTTAACCAGTTGTATTCTCCGCAAAAATTAAAACAGAATGCTTTGACCCTACATGCATGCATGCTGACATGTGGGCTGTACGCGTACGCTAATTGGGTGTTGACAAGTCACATCCATCGTCTATACCGGCGGTGGCCGGCTGCTGCTCCAACACGCTTAAAATTTCTGCTCCCGTTTGAGGTTTGAGCATGCATGGGGAACCCCGTCGGTGCGATGGTCGGTGGGATGCATGCGACTCACCCCGACATGACAGCGTCGGCAAGCGAAACGTGAAACTGAAATTCGATTTCGATCGTGTGCTTCTACTTTCTAGTGTAGAATGCTTTGCTTTTGGCTACCAGTCAGAGCTCGGAACAAAGGCAAAAAGGGGTATTCCTATTTGCTACGTAGGGCATGTACAATGGTGGCATATGGATACATATGTCCCATGACAAAAAGTAATTTGAGACATCTATATTTATTTTTTCTTTCCAATGCAAGCTATCACTAATGGTCCTTATTAAGAAATAGTAGAAAATAAAGACTCTAATACACATGTATCTCTACTTTTCACTCCAACCATTTCAGCTTTTGTCATCGGACCACATTTTTTCTCTTCAAGCACCCGCTTCCCTATCCGAACCTACTTTACGTATCCGATCCTACATGACATGTGAGGCATCACCTTGAGGCTATGCATTGTACATGCCCGTACAAATAAGAACTTTTGAACTAGCGGGGAATCAGTCACCTGTCACTAGCACGACGCCTTGTTTGACTCTTTTTGCCTTTTGCGGGGCAGGCAATATTCTTGTCGATCTTCACAAAGTCCTCCGGGAGATTATCCAAAACGAATTCCCACGACAAAAGAAGAGTAATGGCCTTTTTGATTCATAGGATTGTAAAAACACTGGAATAGGAAAAACGTAGGATTGAAATGGCATGTCCATTGGATCCCTATATGATTTGAGTCTGTTTGATTGTGTCACTGGAAAAACAAAGGATTTCTTTCAAGAGGTTGGAGTGGATGTTAGAATTCCTGTGAAATGTAGTACAAATGAATCCTTAGGAAAAAATCCTATGGGATTCAATCCTACGAATCAAACGATCAATGTAGGAAAAATTCCTAAGGATTCTAATCCTTCAAATATCCTATCAAAATCCTTTGAATCAAAGAGACCCTAAATATGTGCCACGCGCGCACGTAGACATTGCGTCCGAACCAGCCATGATCACATTACCGACCATTAAAGGAACCAGCATATATAGAGAGCAATCAAGATTCAAGCAGATCTGATGACCGTGAAGAAGCTTTGTGATTTCCCCGCAAAAGTAAAATATAAAACTGGTTCAGCGGTGGCAAAAGATACACTTGGCGACAGCCGACAGGAGTGTAGCACCTGCACTAAATTGAGCTCAATCGCCTGCAGTAGGTCTTGTTGTTCGCTGGGTATTTTCAACAAGGTAGTACGCGTTAAGGAATGGCCATCTCTGGAGGCTCCAGGACCAAAAGAAAGGCAACCCGTAGTCATGGACTAGCATGCCCGCGCGGCGGCACGTCGCGCCTGTTGAAACATAATATGAAAGTTCTTTATGTGTTGATGGAAAAGTTTATGTGTTAATTTTCCATATAATGGCTCAGCTGTTGCTTGTTTTTTTACACTATGATGTACTCATGTATGAACATTAAGTCCTTATATATGGACGCTGGAAAAGTTTATTTGTTAATTGTACAACTAATGGCTTAGTTGTTGGCTTGTTGCTTGTTTTCTACATTATAACGTATGTATGAACATTAAGTTGTTATATGTGGACACTGGAAAAGTTTATTGAATAAAACGGTTGCTACATTTTATACAAGGGGGAATACAATTAAAGCTTGCATGCTAAATTTGTGTCGTTATGGTAAATCATTTCATCGTTCTACGACCACTTGCTAGATTGGTGTCGGTGATGAAATGGTAGAGCGCCTGTGCAAATTCTTGGACGCGGTTCTGTGCACTTTGACACCAGGGTATGTCACTATTGAGTCAATGGTGTGTGGTTGCTGTGGATACATGCGTAATGGTATGGTATCTGAAAAATTGTCATAGATTATTGTTCGAGCTTTGATTTGTCTTGTGAATTCATTTTGCTGAAAAGTCGCATGTTGACAGGCCATGTTGAGTTGCCATTGTAAGATTCATGCAAAATCTTGAACACTAAATAAGTTTCTTTTGCAACATTGAATGCTTGATGAAGAAGCCACAGCCCCTGCCAGTCCAGAGACGCCGCCACCCCTGGGTGGTCTGATGCGCTACAATCTGCAGCGTAATGTTGTTGGGTGCACCGTGCACACTACAGTGCTATAACATAATGTAATTATGTTTTACACGATTAGAGCCATTTCGAGCAAATTTGCTAAACATAGTGTGTCCCTTCCAAATACGCTATAGCGACACTATAACGGTGATATAGCGTGCTTTTTGTTTCATTGATTATGACATGGGTCTCTGTATTTTAAAGCAATATGGGGATATGCATTCACCATTGATTTATATTTTAGTATAGTATTGCGACGAGAAAACCTGATCAATGCTATAAAATTAGACATTTCCCTCCTTAGCCCAGCATGAATAACAAACAAAAAATTACAATGATCATGTTCACCATAGAGACTGATCATTTCATTCATGTAAGACAAAATAAGAAGAAAACATTGATCTTGTAAGTAGTGCAGAACCGGAAGAAACTGGAAAGGTTGCAGCCCACTTTATGTCTTTCATGAAGAGCATCTCATTGTAGATGAATAAGCAGAGCAACAATGGTAGATAAGGCATTCCTTTGTGATATAGTGCACTGTTCTGAGGAAGTCAACCAGCTGATATGAAGTTAGAGTCACCAATGGTAGATAAGCGACGCATATTTTCAAAAATAGGTTATGCAAAAAGGGATGTAGTATATATCACACACCTTCCATTGGGAACGGATTCAAGTGGAAGTCACCGATGAAAGAGAAAATACTGGAAGTCCCTAGATGGGATTCTGCACTTCAGAAAATTATAAGGATGTGGAATTAAAGATGAAATTAAGTGCATGGATATGCCCTTACTTCGCGAGACCGCCAGTTCTCGTCGCGCGTCGTTGGTGGTTTATGTATAGTTTCATATTTCACGCTGGATGTGTTTTATATGTTCCCTGACTCATTAAAACATCTCAAGTAGTCATATCGCATGGAACAGAAAAAGTAACAGGAGTATCCACATGGCCACACAACCACAACTTTTCCAAAGTAAAACTGTATACACAACATTATTCACAAAAAACAGGGGATAACAACAGCAAGCTCACAATTTCTTTTTCCTTTTTTGATGAAAAGGGGACTTATATTTGAAATATATATTTTTACAATAAATGAAAAAACGTTTTATATATTAAGAAACTATATATATATATTTACAATCAGTCGAAAGTTGGCTCACCACACAGAGTGGAACTGCATCCCATAACACACCGAGACTTGACACACAACCACCTAATTTGTCCCAGCCATGGACGTTTGTATTAGCAGATCGATGAACCTTATCAAAGTAAGTTGCAGACATGAAAAATAAAATCTATCTAATTTCTAGGACACTTGCTTTTTTTTTTTGGGAAAAGGACACTATTGCAAAGTCAGACACTTGTGTCAGATAAAAAATGATGGGCTGCATGGATCATTGTTTTGAGGCCTTGAAAACATGAGATAATCTGAAGCACCCAACTCACACTTTCTTTTTGAGGAATATGTCAAGCCCTTCATGACAAGGTCTTTGGTCCACACTTCTGCAATGCTCATGCAGGATACCGTTTTGGAGATGTGCATATTATCGAAGACGCGTATTACGAACTGTCCTAAACCTCGAAGGAAAGAAAGACAATGAGTAGGAGGAGTATAGTGCTTTAGTGAGTAGCCCCAGGGCATTCCACAGCTCGACCCGGCCATGCAGTGAAAGCAACATATGTTCGACTGGCTCCATCGCGGGGCAAATATCGCATAAGCATAACTGAAACCGACAGTGTCGAACATATGTGCCATCAGGACGACATATTCAGTGCACATCAGTCCGTGGGAGGGCCGGAGCCTGCAGATGCCGCAATAGGCAGCGGGCACCCTGACGCTGCCGCCGCTTTCTGTGCCCAGGGCGAAGTCAGCTAGGCTTCAGGCGACGGCGACGGCGGAGCCGCTGGAGGAGTAGCCAGAGATACGGCCTGGGGCACAGGGGTTTTGGCGAGGCCGCGAGGGTGCCGTCGTGCACTTTCTTGTTGTTCATGATGTAGACCATCTCGTCCATCATCGTATTGGCCTGGCCATGCCCATTACCACGGCGGCGAGCGCGGCCAACACTCTGCGCCGTCTCCCGTCTGTGCGGGTCGACCTCATCCACGGTTGACTTGCAGCAGGGCTGGCGCGAGCTCAAGGCGGCGGCCTCCCATCTGCGCTGGAAGGCGGCACCGGGCTGCGACCAAAGAGACAGCGAGAGGGCGCAAGGTAGCCGGGCCGTAGCGACCTCGCACGCTGACGGCGGGAGGGCTGCATAGGGCGGCTGGGCAAGCCGCAAGCGTCGTCGTCGGAGAATGGCTGCGAGTTGTCTGGGAGTGAGGGCGCGTTGTCGGACGCATCACGCGTCTAACTGCCATGGCGACATAGAGGTCTTGTGATGCCAGAGGCGGCCGTCTCTCGATCGAGCGTCTTTCCTACGCCGTCTGTCCTTCCTGTCATGTTCACGTTTGTGATGATCGAGACCCAGAAGCTCCACTATGATCATTGCGCACAATATCGAACACATGCAGGTGTGCATGATTTCTCACCTCTTATTTTGAGCTGCCGAGGACCATGGGAGGTGGCCCAGGCGATCGTCTCGTTCCCGCCATAGCCGAGCATGATATGGCAGGTTCGGAGCATCTGGTGCCCGACCTGAGGAACCGGCCATATGGTCAGTGGTAGTGTGATCCCACATAGGCAAAGTGGAGGCGGAGGAGATGCGTCTGTCGGAAAGGCGATGGAGTGGCCAGCGCCGGGAAGGAAAACGGGGGCCCGGCGGTCGAGGCTTCGTAGATGGACATGCCAACAGCGAAGTCTTGGAGGGGACGACCGCAGGCATCTATCGGTGGGATATGGGAGATGTGTGACCAAAGAGGAAAACACCTCCTTTTATGGGGACATACAATGAAGGCGATTGAGTCGTGCACGTTTCTAACTGGGCAATCTAGAGATATCTACATCCATCAATCGACACAAAAGAAGAAGGAAAAAGGAATACAACTGCCTACGTTGAGAGGCCGGCCATCGGGAGAAGTCTGGAAACGATCGATACATGCACGTGGTCGTGAAAACCTCGCCGCTGCATGCATGCAACTGCAAAAAAAAAACCCACCGCCTATCCACCGCTGCATGCATGCATCTGCAAAAAAAGCAGGGAAGATCAATCACGTCACGCATCTATGCTCTCCGCCATGCAGGCCCACCTCCACCGCCCCGGTTGACTTGGTACAAAATCCTGAAGAAAATCTCTAGGTGCACCCCAATGTGTACCTTATAAGAACCCCCAGTAAATAACGTGTCGCATACCTATTGGTTGGTTTTTCACTGATTGAAAAAAGTCAAAAAATCTGGGTAAAAGAAACCTGGTCAGATTTAGTATATATATATATATATATATTATACTTCCTGCTCAATCAGCACAACAAACTAATCTATGCACACTGTAAACTAATACTCCCTCCGTTCCAAAATAAATGCCTTTAATTTAGTACAGCTTTAGTACAAAATGACTGAATTTTGATGATAGGTTTGCAGGCTTTTCATTCAATCTGGTGCTCACAATTGGCAGTGCTGATTTCAGTAACAAAAAATGCAATAAGTTTACATTTCAAACCAAAATGAAACTAAAATTTACAATAAACAAGCAGTATCAGTTAGAGCATCTACACCTGGCCGCCCTATATCCGTCTCATACGCCCGGGCAGACCGCCTGATCACTGACCGGTCACAAAATACCGATCCAACCGGAGCTCTCAAACGGGTCTCAAAGCCACCGGGTTGACCGGCACCCCTCATATTCGTCCCAAATGTAAGGCGGATATGAGGCGTCCCGGGCACGCCTGGGCGCGTCCGCCACGTTATCCCGGCCCACCGCTGGCCCACCCCGACCCCACAAAAACCCCCGTCTGGCAGAAACATAGCTCACTCCGCTCCGCTCCCCTCCCCTCTCCGACGCTTCCATTTCCCCAATCCGTCAAATCCCTAGCGCTGGCGAGCATGTCCAGCACCGATAGCTCCGGAGACGAGGAGGAGTTGGTGCTCCATACCGTGCTAGAGCGCTCGCGGGTCGATACGAGCGGCAGCTCCGGGTCTGGTGCGACGCCCTTGTCGCCCGTCGCGGCAGCGCCGATGACGGCGCTGGCCCTTCCCGCCCCACGCGGATCTGCGAGGCCTGCCTGATTTGCTCCTCCTGCCCGGCGGCCTCCTCCACCTTCGCCAACTGTTCCACGAGGGCAGCGCTGGGTTTTGGTGCCTGCTCAGCCGACGCCACGGATGCAGACTTCGGAGTCGGAGGCACGAGCTGCCCACCGCGAGAGGCAGAGGGCAAGGGAGATGGCGGGCGGGTCCGACAGGTCTGCGCAGTCCGCCCGCCACCGCCGGGTGCCCGACAAGGAGGAATTATCTTCGAGTGGGTGTACCGCCGATCACTGATTGAGGCGGACACGAAGGCCCAACGGCTCCGGAGGCTGAACGCCAAGCAGTTCCGGCTCGGCATTGAGCAATCCGAGCGGGAGGCGGCGGAGGCAGCGAGGGAGGCGGCAAGTGTGGTCAAGCTCCAGCGCAAGCAAGACCGCGACATCCGGCGCTTACAAGACTACATCGTCATCTCTGATTCCTCCTCCTCCGACGGGTCTAACGGCTCCGACGTAGACTCACCTCCTGCCGCGGACTCCTACAGCTGCGCCGGCGACTGGAAGGGCAGAGGGCCGGAGAGGAAGTGGTGAAGATCCGTCTTTATTTCAAGTTTTTAGTTGTAGTTTAAATTTGTCCACCGTATTGTGTGTATTATGTGAACTTTGGCTATCTTTCGATGATCCAGTTGTGATTTTTTGATAAAGCGATTGTGCATTTGTATGTCCGCTCATAATTTACGTAGTTTTTATCAACGTTGCATGGTTCAGTGTGAATATAGGATATGGAATTTGAGATACATGAGTGTGGAGGCGCGGATATAGGGAGAGGCAGATCAGTATCCACGGGCGTGTCCGGGCGCGTCTGCAGACGTATAGAGGACCGGATTTGCTGAGTCCAACTGTAGATGCTCTTATACCCGCTTTCATTGTACCTTGTCCTTCTTCTTGATTTTTTCCTTCCCGACACTTGCAACATCTTCAAAAAGACACTCACAACATCACCCCCGTAGGTGCTTTTCAGATATGTGCACTTTGATGCAGCACAAGATGAACACGGTAGTAGCCCAAGTTTATCTTCTACGGAATTTTTCACTTTAAACAATCACCAAGGGGCTAAGGGTCCTCATAAGAATATATTACGCAAATACATTCAGGCGAGGTTCCCATCGTGTTACAACACCACTACAAGAGGCCTACTCTTGTGGCAATGATAGATCCCAATTTCTTTGCACCCGCGGTGACCCAAGTTTGAGCCTCAATCTTGATGTCAGCTAGTAGAACCGTGGGTGGGACACTCTTGAGTTGGAAGATGCAAGCGTTCCTTTCATTTCAGATTGTCCAAGAGGTGAGCATAGAGAGGGTAGCCATGGCCTTCCTATTCGGTATGGTAGAGTTAGAGAGCCCGATCTACCACTCTTTGGTTGACCGTGCCAGGTGCCAAGTGGAAGTGTTGATGCTTTCAAGCTGGAGCCAATCTTTTATCATTTCCCAAAGTCTAGTAGTGTACCAGCATCTGAAGAGGAGGTGGTTGATGGATTCTTGCACGCGCTTGCAAAGAGGACACCCCCCGATTGGGAGTGACCTTGATCTTGTGACACCAAGTATCATCTTGGAGGGCTTCCCGAACATTTCATGTCTTCCGAGAGGAAGCGGCATAGATAAGCGGTGCGATGTCTCTTGGCTTGCGGTCCTGCACCCAAGGGGGGTCCCAGAAGGGCATGCGTGCACCGTTGCCAACGGTCGAAGTGCAAAGTTAATTGGGAATCTATATGTCGACCGGCCGAATATGGAGGTCTTGGGGTGCTAAACACGGAGAAATTTGCGAGGGCACTTCGCTTGCGTTGGCTTTAGTTCGAATGGAAGGAACCCACCAAGCTATGGGTTGGGGCCGACAACCCATGTGACGAGATGGACAAAAATCTTTTCTATGCTTCAACGACCATAACCGTTGGCAACAGTGCGCGCACGCCCTTCTAGGACCCCTCTTGGGTGCGGGACCGCAAGCCAAGAGATATTGCACCGCTTATCTACGCCGCTTCCTCTCGGAAGACATGGAATGTTCGAGAAGCCCTCCAAGATGATGCTTGGTGTCACAAGATCAAGGTCACTCCCAACTTCACCTTCGAACATCTTCGAGAATTTATTGAGCTTTGGTCCACCATCCGCGACTTCCCTCTTGAGGTGCACGCTGAAGACGACATTGTGTGTAAACACACAGAGAGCGGGAGTTACAGTGCCAAGTCCGCCTACTTGGTCCAGTTTTTTTGGCATGATCCGCTCACCCATGGAGCTTGCGGTGTGGAAGGCATGGGCCCTGCCCAAGGTCAAATTTTCGCGTGGTTGCCCATGCAAAATATGGTATGGACTGCTGACCGGTTGGCAAACCGGGGGTGGCCCAATTGTGGGCTTTGTCCTCTTTGCAAGCGCGTGAAAGAATCCATCGACCACCTCCTCTTCAGATGTCAGTACACTACTAGACTTTGGGAAATGATAAAAGATTGGGTCCAGCTTGAAAGCATCAACACTTCCACTTGGCACCTGGCACGGTCAACCAAAGAGTGGTGGATCGGGCTCTCTGACTCCACCATACCGAATAGGAAGGCCATGACTACCCTCTCTATGCTCACCTCTTGGACAATCTGGAATGAAAGGAACGCTCGCATCTTCCAACTCAAGAGTGCCCCACCGACGGTTCTACTAGGTAACATCAAGATTGAGGCTCAAACTTGGGTATCCGCGTGTGCAAAAAAATTGGGATCTATCATGCCGCGAAAGTAGGCCTCTTGTAGTGGTGTTGTAACACAAACATTAAACTCGTTTTCCCCTCTTAATTAATGAATGAGGCAAGTCTTTTGCCTCCTTTCAAAAAACAAAACAATAAAAACTTTGTTCAAGATAAACTTACCAAAATGACGGAAACCTCAAGGGAATAAATTGAGCTCAATAGATGGCTACTATAGATCAAAACAGTTCTGCATCAACTATTCAATTTTTTATTTATTGCATTAAAATGTGTTCACACATAGACATGTCGAAAGTACCAAAATTCATATTCATGACCTGAAAGTAGATGCCAGTGCCACATGCCCATATGGACACCTGAAACTTTTTAGCAAGTTTATTTTATTCAAAAAATCTAGAAAAATACACAATTTGACGACTTCAATTTCACACAATTCTTTCTCTTGAACTTCGAGTTTACATCAGCTGTTAGCATGGTCTTGCCATCCGGTTCATCTACATCAATTGCGAACGAGACACAGCGTTCCATGGTCTCGAACTTTCCTTTTGAATTTGTGCATACAGTAGCCGCTTCACCGGAACGTAGACACACTCACGCTGCCAAACTGATACACCGGAACGCCATCGCGTAACTTGCCAGCTCTGGGCACAAATAGCAAGCCTTGTTCCACGGCATATACCTGGATCCGCTCCTTGATGAACTTTTCTTTTCAAAATTGATGAGCTTTTTTCAAGTTCATGTTTTTTTTTCAAGTCGATTGATATTTTTTTCAATTCTTTTTTTTCATAATCCCGCGAACTTTTTTCAAATTTGTGAACTTTTTTTCAACAAGATGAATATATTCAAATTCATGAACATTTTCTAAGCCCATGAGCATTTATATTAAAGCCATGGTCTTTTAATATTTTATAAAAAAATTCAAAATCACAAAAAACTGGTGGCTTGGTTATTTTTCTCAACCAGCAGCTCAGCACGGCGAGCGAATAAAACCCAGGAACGAGCGAGCCGAGGCTTAGCAAACAGGGAGCTCCTGTTTGGTGCCTTAAGCGCCCGAACAGCTCCCTAATGCAAGGACACGTCTAGTGAGCCGGCCCAGAAAACCTTCGCTTGATCGCATCTCAGCGAACCACTCGTAAGAGCAACTAGTTGACGAGCGCTTCTTCAGGAGCCTCACAACGATCACTTCTGGGGTGGGCTAAGGGCACGTCACTTGGCGCGCTCTCAGCCGTCGTCACGTGTCATGCTTTGGACGCTCCCTTCAGATTATTTAATTATTTATTTTTCGCACGCGTTTTCGGCTTTTTAAGCATTTTTTATATTTTTTTAACTTTTTAGATTTTCACCGATCTTCCTGAACTTTTGCACAAAAAAATTTGCGTGAAAAAGCGCATTTCTTTTGCTTCCGCGTGAGCCAAGGTTTTGCTTTCGCGAGAAGCACTGCCGTGCCTCTCGGAAATGAAAAAATCCCCGCATTTTTCTGTTTTTTCCTTTCACGAGAGATAAGGTTTTGCTTTCGTGAGAGGCACGGGTGTCCTTTCACAAGAGGCACGGCCGTGCCTCTCGAAAATGAAAAAAAAATACTTTCTGTTTTTTCCTTCCGCGAGAGACACGATTTTGCTTTCGCGAGAGGCACAGTTGTGCTTTCGCAAGAGGCATCCTCTCGAAAACGAAAAGAAAACAATCTTTTATATTTTTCCCTTCCGCGAGAGGCACGGTTTTGTTTCCACGAGATGAACGGTTGTACTTTTGCTAGAAGCACGGCCGTTCCTCTCGGAAACGAAAAAAACCTGTTGTCTATTTTTTTGCTTCCGCGAGAGGCACGCCCGTGCCTCTTTCGGAAAGGATCCCGATTCGGTTTTTTTGTCCGGGTTTTTTCGTAAAAAAAAGTCCGTCAAAACCTATAACATGGGATCTAGTATTGAAGATCTCGACGCAAGGAGTCCACCGGTGAAAACGCTTCGAAATTTGGAAGCACGGTTTAAGAGATAAAACATTTTGAATAAACGAAACTACAAAAAAAAGAAAAACTCCTAGATGGCGCACATGCATCGCGCCACTTGCGACAACCCGAGGAGGTGGGAGTGATGTTTGCAAGGAGTACTCCTCAATTAGTGATTTCGACCACTCCTCCGACCGTGATTGCCTAAAATAAAACTCATTCGATCGTGAATTCTGAAAAAGAAAACGTCGTTCGGTCGTGGAAACTTATACGTCTACCCCTAGAAAAAACTTATACGTCAATTTCAAGAGTTCACACAAAATAAATTATACATCTACCCCTCAAAAGGCTATCATCAATTTTGATACAAAAAAGTTCACAATTTTGAAAAAAAGTTCATTACCTTTGGAAAAAAAGTTCAAGGATTATCAAAAACATTTATTAATCAGTAAAAAAGTTCATTGAATTTCAAAAAAATCAAATTTAAAAAAACGTTAATCAATTTTTTTTAAAATGTAATTGAAAAATCAGTGAATTTAGAAAAGGTTGACCCAATTTGAAAAACTGATCATTTGAATTTGGAAAAGAAATCCATTGAATTTGAAAAAAAATCATCAACTTTGAAAGAACTATCAATTTGAAACAAGTTTACGCATTTAAAGAAAATAAAAAAAAGCAGGAAAACAAAAAAAGAAAAAATAAAAAACATAGAAGGCATTTCCTGAAAAATATAAGAACGGAAGTAGATACGCACCAACGAGTAGGTGGCCTAGTGATTAGTGCAGTATCCGCGCTGCTGTCAAAAAAAAAAATAGTGCAGTATCCGCGCAGCGATGAGATCCCGATTCCAAACCTAGTCTCTCACACACATCTGCACCTTTTATTTTTCAAAACACGATACAGCATAAAAAGGCCGGCCCAATGCTGACAGGGGGTGTGCACCCGTAGGCGCCAAACCCTATCGGCGCCCGTTGCGCCCGATTCTTCGGTTTGCGCAAACGGGTGCATACTCCGGCGCGGCGCTGGGCCGGCCCATCTGACGTGCTTCTATTGTGTCTTAATCGGCAAAAAAGGGGCACTACCAGGGAATATCCTAATTGCCGCTCGTTGCGTCAAACTGCCGGCGCTTCGCACATGCAAGCGTCCGAGCAGCCACGCAACGGGCCGGCCCGTTTAACTGTTCGAACGTCACCTATTTTGGGAACCTAAGGTTCCCTGCTGGTTTTTTCTGGTTTTGGGAAACTTCTAGATGGTTCTTTGAATCGGTTTTTTTTTGGTCCGTTTTTCTAATTTTTTTCTTTTCTTTTCCCTTATTTTCCTTTTTCTAGTTTTTCCTTTTGTTTCTTTATTCTGTTTCTTTATTTTTCCTTTTTCTGTTTTTTCTTTCTATTTTGTTTTTTATTAATTTAAAATTTGAGCACAATTCAAAAAAAATTCACGGATCCAAAGTTTGTGCATAATTTAAAAAATGTTCACGGTTTCAAAAAAAATTCACAATTCAAAAACAAATTACGGTTTTAATATTTGTTAACAATTTGAAAAATGTTCACAATTATATAATTTTGTTCACGAATTTTGGAATTGCACCATATTTCAAAATTTGTTTACAATTCAAAAAATGGTCGCAGTTTAACGAAAAATGTTCACAATTTTATAATTTGTTCACGAATTTGAAATTTGTTTATGTTCCAAAATTTGTACATAATTCAAAAATGTTCATGGTTTTCAAAATTTGTTCGCTGATTCGAAAAATGTTCACAATTATTGTTCATGAATTTGAAATTTATTCATGTGTTAAAATTTGTTCACAGTATAAAAGAAATATGGTTTCAAAATTTGTTCGGAATTCGAAAAATGTTCACAATTTTAAAATTTTGTTCAAGAATTTGAAATTTGTTCATGTTTAAAATTTGTTTGCAATTTGAAAAATGTTCACAGTTTCAAAATTTGTTCATATATTCGAAAAATGTTCGCATTTTTCGAATTTTGTTCATGAATTCGAAATTATTTCATGTTCCAAAACTTGATCACAATTCAAAAATGTTTACAGTTTTCAAAATTTGTTCGTACATTCGAAAAATGTTCATAATTTATAAAAAAATTCACAAATTTGAATTTTCTTCATGTTTTAAAAGTTGTTCAGAATTAGAAAAACAATTACGGTTTCAAAATTTGTTCAGAATTTTAAAAATGTACATAATTTTATAATTTTGTACACAAATTTGAAATATGTTCATGTTTCAAAATTTGTTCACAATTCAAAAAATGTTCGCAGTTTAAAAAAATTTGTGGATTAAAAAATGTTCGCATTTTTATAATTTTGTTCACAAATTTTCAATTTATTCATGTTTCAAAATTTGTTCACCATTTGAAAAATGTTTAGTGTTTCAAAATTTGTTCACAATTCGGAAAATATCCTCAATTTTTCACGAATTTGAAATTTGTTCATCTTTCAAAATTTGTTCACAATTTGAAAAATGTTTGCAGTTTCAATTTTTTTTTCACAATTCAAAAAATGTGCGGTTTCAAAATTTATTCACATTTTGAAAAGTGTGAACGGTTTCATCAATTTGTTCAAACGAAAAGGAAACAAAAAATAAATTTGTTTGCATTTTCACAAAACTGTTCGTAATTTCTAGAAAAGTTCTCCTATTCAATTTTTTGCTTTTGCCCATAAATACAATTATTTTACCAAATAAAGTTCATGGTTCAAAAATTCATGTTCAAAATTTTAGAAAAAGATCAGATCTGCAACGGTTTATGGTTTGTGTTTTTTAAGTTTTATAGCTAGGGTCTTTAACATTCGCGATGGCAAGTTAACACCCGCGGTAGCCGGTTGAGGTGGCTAGCGCAAGGTGCACGTTACCGAGAGGTTGTGTGTTCGACTCGTATTGTTGGAGCATTTTCATTTTTGTGATTTTCCACCCCTACAGCAAATGGGCCGGCCCAGGTGAGCTGGCTCTGTGCGAAAGGGCGACTACTCGCCGCAAAATGCGGCGTATAGGAGTTCCCCACTACCAGGATTCAAACTCGTCAACAACCGCCAATGTAACCACCAGGATACCAGGCGGGATCTGTTTCCCAATAATTTTTTCCTTTAATTATTCGTCCTTCTTCCTTTTTAAATTTTCGTTTTTTCCCTCATCTTGGTCCGATTAATTGGTTCGCAAATACATGAACGTTTTCTTCAAATCGATGAACTATTTTCATAATCCATATACATTTTTTGAATTTCGATGAACTTTTTTTCAAATTTGATGAACCTTTTTTGAATTTCGATGAACTTTTCCAATGGTCGATGAACTTTTTTCAGATTTGATGATTTTTTTTTCAATTTCTATGAACTTATTTCAAATCGATGGACTTCTTTTAAAATCGGTGAACCTTTTTTCAAAATTAGATGAACTTGTTTCAAATCCGTGAACTTTTTTCTCAAGATTTGGGAATCATTTTTCATAATGAATTAACTGAGAGCGCCGGTTAGGAGCTCTTCCCGTAGGCATCTATTTGCAGAAACAGTAAGAATGGTCACCTACAGCTTTAAAGGCCGGCCCAATGGTACGTGCCCATTTGCAGAAACTGTAAGGACAGTCACTTACAATGCCAAATAACGAAATCACTAGTTAAGGAGTACTCCTTGCGGAGATCACTCCAACTTCCCCAGGTTGTGACAAATGACGCGCTGCATGTGCGTCATTTGTCGCAACCTGGAAGTTTTTCCTTTTTTCGTAGATCCGTTTATTCAAAACGTTTTATCTCTTAAACCGTGCGTCCAAATCTCGAACCTCTTTCGCCGTTGGATTCCTCGCGTCGAGATCTTCAAAACTAGATCCCATGTTAATAGGTTTTGACAAACTTTTTTTTCACGAAAAAACCGTACAAAAAAACCAACAAAAAAACCTAACCGGGAACACGGGTTTTTTTCCCTTTTCGAAAGAGGCACGCCCGTGCCTCTGACGAAATCACAACCGTGCCTGTCACGAAAGCAAAACCGTGCCTCTCGTGAAATAAAAAAACAGAAAACGCGTTTTTTTCCTTTCCGAAAGAGGCACACCTGTGCCTCTCGCGAAGCACAACCGTGCCTCTCGCGGAAGCAAAACCGTGCCTCTCGCGGAAGAAAAAAATAGAAAACGTGTTTTCCCCCCTTCCGAAAGAGGCACGCCCGTGCCTCTCGCGAAAGCACAACCGTGCCTCTCGCGGAAGCAAAATCGTGCCTCTCGCGAAAGAAAAAAAAAACAGAAAACGGGTATTTTTCCCTTTCCGAAAGAGGCACGCCCGTGCCTCTCGCGAAAGCACAACCGTGCCTCTCGCGGAAGCAAAACCGTGCCTCTCACGAAAGAAAAAAAAACAGAAAATACATTTTTTTTCCGTTTTCAAGAGGCACGGGCGTGCCTCTCGCGAAAACAAAAACGTGACTCTCGCGAAAAAAATTCGTTTTTTTGCGCAAAAAAATTATTTTTTTCAAATTATTTTTTTCGAAAAGCTAGGGAAGACCGGTAGAAAACTAAGACGTCAAGAAAAACCGGAAAAAACCGTTTGAAAAGCCAAAAACGTGTGCGAAAAAATAAAAAAATAAAATCCGGAGGGAGCGCCCAGGGCGCGACACGTGGCAAATGGCTGAGAGCGCGCCAAGTGGCGCTGATCGTTGCGAGGCTCCCGAAGGAGTGCTGGTTAATTAGTTGCTCCCGCCAAACAGAAATTACCGAGTGAACGAAAGAGGATTCGAGTGTAAAAAAATTAGTTATCGATTGGGCTTCCTGCGTGCAGCCCACTTGGGGACCAAGTGGATGTCGAACAACGACGTGCGCCGTGTGTTGTAACCTGTGAGATTTTCCTTTTTCGTAGATATATTTATTTAAAATGTTTTATCTTTTAAACCGTCCTTCCAAATCTCAAATGTTTTCATCATTGGATTTCTCGGGTTGAGATCTTCAAAATACATCCCATGTTGATTGATTTTGACGAACTTTCTTTTTTCACGAAAAAATCAGACGGAAAAACGAACCAGGAACACTTTTTCCCCTTTCTGAAAGAGACGCGACTGCGCCTCTCACGGAAGGAAAAAAAACTAAAGCGCAAATTTTCTCATTTACCGTACCTCTCGTGGAAGCAAAATCGTGCTTTTCAAGGAATCAAAAAAAGAAAGACGTCTTTTTTTTCCGTTTCCGAGAGGCACGACCGCGCCTCTCGTGGAAGCAAATCCATGCCTCTCGTGAAAACAGAACCGTGCATCTTGAAGAAGGGAAAAACATGTTTTTTTCGTTTCTGAGAGACACAGCCGGGCCTCTCATGAAAGCAAAACCGTCCCTCTCACGAAATGAAAAATAAAAAGAAAATACATTTTTTCTGTTTTCGAGAGCCACAACATGGATTTCACGGAATCGAAACCGTGCCTCCTGTGAATGAAAAAAAAGGATAACACATTTTCTCGCACAATTTCCATTTTAGTTTTTTTTCAAAAGCTAAGAAGGACCGGCGGGAAACCAAAAATTCAAAAAACTAAGAAAACCATTTAAAAGTCGAAAACGCAGGCGGAAAAAAATAAAAAATAAAATTCAGAGGGAGCGTCCAAAGTGTGACACATGGCGGCGCTGTAGAGCACGCCAAGTGGCATGCTCTCAGCCTACCCCAAGTGACCCTTGGGGAGGCTCCCGAACGAGCGCTCCTCAATTACATTTTTAGTGTACACTTGAAACGTTTTGTTGATACACTTTGAATATTTTTTACACATATGATGTATATATTTTTTCTTAAATACATATTTTGAGCAATTTTTATGTACATGTTCAACATTTTTTAAATATATGATGAACATTTTTAAATTCAATTGAAGATTTTTTTATACATATTATACATTTTTGGAATATATCAGGAATATATTTTTATACATGTTTCACAATATAAAAATACATTATTTACATTTAAAAAAAATGTTTGGTGACTACTTATTTTCATACACATTGAACATTTGTGTATATATCAGAAACTTTTTTATACACGTTTAATATTTTTAATACATGTTCTACATTTTTCATATACATCGGAACATACACGTTTAATATTTTTTGAAAGAGACTATTAAACATTTTTCCAAAGATGTTTTATGTCATGACTACTTTTTTATACATTTTTCTATATATCAATAATATTTTTAACATCTTTGAAATACATGATTAACATTTTTATGATACATGATCATATTTTTCTGTATAGAAGTAGTAAACTCTCTTGAATGAGAAAGGCTCTTGGAACTATGATCTACTGCAGTATTTTTTACCGGCGGATGTCCAAAAGATTGTCAAAATTAGACCATCTCCATGCCTTGGTGAGGACGTACTGGCTTGGGGCCTGGGTAAATTTGGTACTTTTACTGTCAAGAGTGCCTATCATATGGCCTTTGATGAAGTGTACAGGAGCATGGCCGAAGGGTCAAGTACGAACCCGATGGTAGCCAGGCTTGCTGGAAACTATTATGGCCGTGTAATGTTCCCCCAGCGATCAAGCATTTTGCTTGGAGATTGGCTACCCTTTATATAGGCACTAGAGATCTAGGGTTTAGATGATGGTAGATCTAGAGCATCGCCGCCCTATAGTCTTGGAGGGCACGAAGGTCTTCTCTACCTCTAGGGCTTCCTTCTTTCTTTGGGCCAAGTGGGCCCTGTGTAGTTGACGAGGCCGGGCTCCCTCTCATAAGCCACCCTTGGTACAAGGCCACGTCACTATCAAGGGGGCTCTTGAGTGAGTAGCTTGATTGTATCATTCTTAGAGAGCTCAAACCACTGCATCATTTGCATTATCTTTATTGGTTCTTGTTTGTCTTTTCTCTATGTGAGGTTTTAGAGTTTGTTTTTCATTTTCATATCAAACTCAAGGTCATCGAAAAAGGAGTTCATATGCTTCATCTTTACATTTTCGGTGTTGGAGTTTTTCGGTTCATATTTAGGAAAGATTCTCTTCCTTATCCTATTGGCATTTCTTCTATATTGCTAGTTTTTAATATATCCAACAAGCTTGAATTTGCTAATTTCGGAGTTCGTTTGCAGTAGTTATGGCAGTTTTCATCTTACTTGTTTCCACTGTTGTGTTCTGGCATTCCTGATGGTAATTGTCGGTAGCACTGCTTGTGCGGTACTTCCGCTGGTGTGACGCGGTTACTACCGAGAGGATCTCTCTTACCCTTCGGGAATACATGGTAGTACTGCTTGTGGGGTACTTCCGCTGGAGTACCACACACATTATCATGGATTTCTTTGTTACCCTTCTTGGAATTTGTGATACTACCGATTACGCCTAGCGGTACTACCACTTGTGCGGTACTTCCACTGGAGTACCAAGCGTACTATCGTGGAAGTCTTTGTTACCCACCGGTTAATTCATGGTAGTACCGCTTCTAAGGCGGTAGTACTACCATGCTAGTTTTGCGCTGGTCCGCAGTGGGTCTCGATGACTACCCTGTACTTAGCAGTAGTACCGCTCCTCAGAGTGGTAGTACCACTTAAGACAGTTCCAAAATATAACGGTTGGATTTGTGGGATCCTATAAAAGGGGCTTTTCTTCCCCAATGACCACAACGGTTCTTGAGCAAGTTGTCTCCTCCATTATTGACCTCCAAAAGCTTTTCATTCTCCCTATTCCTCCCATGAACCTTGCATCTTTTTGACAGAAAAGAGAGAGGAGATCTAGATCTACATTTCCACCAATCCACATGTCCTCTAAGTGAGAGGAACCTTGTGGACCTAGATCTTGGAGTTCTTCTTGTTCTTCTTGTTCTTCCTCTCATATTCCTCCACAACTTTCGTTGTTGTCGTGGGATTTCAGCGTGAGGAACTTGAGCACTTCGTTTGTTCTTGACATTGCATTAGTTGCATCGATTTGAGTTCTCCACGATGATACGTGGAAGTGAAATTTGAGAAGCTTATTACTCTTGGGTGTTTGGGCACCATAGAGCTTGTGCCTCTTGGGTGCTTGGGTGCCCTAGACGATTTTTGGTGTCACATAGCTCAATCGTTGTGGTGTAAAGCTCCGGGAAAGCTTCAAGGTTTTCGATTAAGTTGTGGAGATTGCCCTGAGCAATTTGCATGGGTTCTGTGACCGCCCCCAAGGATCGCCAATTGTACAGGTTCGGTGGCCGCCCTTAAGGGTCTCTTAGTGGAATCACGATGCCTTGGATTGTGCGAGGGCACGAGGAGAATATGGTGGACCTAGTTGCATTTTTGGGAGCATTGTGCCTCCACACCGCTCTAATGGAGATTAGCATCTGTAAGGGTGTGAAACTTCGGGATACATCGTCGTCTCTGTGTGCCTCAGTTATCTCTTACCCGATCTCTCTTATGCAATTTGTGATAGCCTTCGTGCTTGAAGTTATATATCTTGCTATCACTTAGTTGTTTATCTTGCTTACCGTAAGTTATTAGTGCACATAGTTGAGCCCAGTATATTTGGGTTTTGTGCTTGACAAATTAAATGCTAGTGTTATTTCGCATTTGTTCAAGGCTAACCCATAATTGTTTAAAGCACCTATTCACCCTCCCCCTCTAGGCGACATCCACGTTCTTTCAGGAGGCATCATGGAATTAGTTTGGCATCATGGAATTAGTTTGTAGATGATGGGTTGCGGGAGTTACTGGAACCTACACCCTATTTTACGAATTGTTCCATGAGGGCTTGTTTTGGATCAATATGTTTAATGTTATGGTTAGATTTATCTTAATTACTTTTCTTGTATTTACGGATGCTTACATGGAGGGTATAATCATAAGTGGGTGTTTGTTCAAGTAAGAACAACACCTTAGCTCTAGTCCACCCACATAACAACTTATCAAGGCAATGAACGTAAGTCCATGAATCATGGTGAAAGTAACCAGACGATATTCCCGTGTGTCCTCAAGAGTGTTTTAATCACTATAAGAAGTTCCACCGGATTGTACTTAGCAACATTAAGGATTGAGCCACTTGCTGCACCTTGTTACTTGTTACTTGCTACCAATTATCTCGCTATCAATCTTTCTATCAAAACTATCTTATAACACTTGCATAGAATACCTTGCTAAAACCACTTATCCATTCCTTCTAGTCCTCATTGGGTTCAACACTCTTACTTATTGAATGGACTATGATTGACCCCCTATGCTTGTGGGTCATCATGTGTGTGTGGCAACGACGATGGGGGTCAGAAAAGGCAGAGGAAGTAGATTCGAGGCAAAGGTTGGAGAAGGAGAGAGACTTTCCCTTTTCTCTTCTTATATTCCTCAAGAGAACCGATACAATGGGCTTGCTGGCGCAACACGTGCGTCGCGTCTCCTGCGGTTTCCCATTTCACGAGATGGACATGGAATAAAGGCACGACCATGATAATGCACCAATCAATGTGAAGCTGACAGGCGGCACGATGGCCCCCCTACAAGTTATGATAAGACAACATGTGTGGAGCTGGTAACACTTCGATACTCGAAGGGCCTGATGTCAGGCTCCGACACGCGAGGCCACTACCTCACCAACCCCCGGCCTGTGACGTTTTGGGACAACCAAGGGCGAGCAAGCTCCCACGAAACATGGAGCTCTAGGGCCTCAACACAATACAAAGCATGATAGGAGGCCCGAATCCTTAAAGCCTCCATTGGACGCTCCAAATCTGAGAAGAGGTCTCCCAGAAGTCCGCACGATGAGCAGGCCCAAAGACCATCCTGAAGCCAGACTCATAAAGAACAGGCCACATAGATATAAAGAGCCCGCCTAGATTCTCATAAGTCAAAAAATTTCAACTCTAGACATGCTCGGGGGCTACAAATGATGTAATACAAGGGGGTGGCCTCTCAGTGGGGAGCACGATAGAAAACCTGTCTCGGGTCCTAGGAAGCTTGGCGAAGGCCCAACCATAGGAGGGGGCCCGAAGCCCGGGTAGGCATGGAAGGATCTCCTTGATGCACAAGTCAAGATGGTGGTGGCCAAATTAGATCTATCATGTGTAAAACCCTAGTCCTCATCACCTATATAAGGTGGGGGACAGGGCCATCCATTCCCATATACTCTCGTAGAAACATACTCTCGATAGTCAGAAGTAGGTTGTAGGGTGTTACTCCTCAATGGAGGCCCGAGATTAGGTGACTTCCTCGTGTGACCTTTATTTGGTACTTCCGGCCGTGTTCCCCACCCTACCAAGGGTATTGATGGTTCCACGTTGATGCGGCTTGAAACTGTGTCGGCATTTCCCCAAAGAGGAAGGGATGATGCAGTATAGCTACGGCAGGTATTTCCCTTAGTTATGAAACCAAGGTATAAATCCAACAGGAGAACCAAGCAACACTATGTAAACGGTACCTGCACACAAAGAACAAATCCTCGCAACCCAACGCATAAGAGGGGTTGTCAATCCCTCCTCGGTAAAAAGATAGATCGGTCTGTATAAGTTTGGATAAATAGATCTCGGTAAAACACGAAATAAAATAAATAAATAAAAAGTGCAGCAAGGTATTTTGGGTTTTTTGGAATAATAGATCTGAAAACAAATGCCAATAAAAATAGATCTGAAAGCTATATGATAAAAGATAGACCCCGGGGCCATAGATTTCACTAGTGGTTTCTCTCGAGAAAATAGCATTCGGTGGGTAAACAAATTACTGTTGGGCAATTGATACAAGATTGAATGTTTATGACGATATCCAAGGCAATGATCAATATATAGGCATCACATCCAAGATTAGTAGACCGACTCCTGCCTGCATCTACTACTATTACTCCACACATCGCCCGCTATCCAACATGCATCTAGTGTATTAAGTTCATGGAGAAACGGAGTAATGCAATAAGAACGATGACATGATGTAGACAAGATCTATTCATGTAGGAATAGAATCCATCTTGTTATCCTTAATAGAGAGAAGGGGCAATGTTACTATCCTTTTACCATACTTGTGCTTCAAAGTAGCACCATGATCTTCATGATAGAGAGTCTCTGATGTTGTCACTTTAATATACTAGTGGGAATTTTTAATTATAGAACTTGGCTTGTATATTCCAATGATGAGCTTACTCAAATTCCCTAGGTCTTCATGAGCAAGCGAGTTGGATGCACACCCACTTAGTTTCTTTTTGAGCTTTCATAAACGTATAGCTCTAGTGCATCCATTGCATGGCAATCCCTAGTCACTCACATTGATATCTATTGATGGGCATATCTATAGCCCATTGACACGCCTAGTTGATGTGAGACTATCTCCTTCTTTTTGTCTTCTCCCCAACCACCATATTCTATTCCACCTATAGTGCTATGTCCATGGCTCACGCTCATGTATTGTGTGAAAGTTGAAAAAGTTTTAGAACATCAAAAGTATGAAACAATTGCTTGGCTTGTCATCGGGGTTGTGCATGATTTGAATATTTTATGTGATGAAGATGGAGCATAGCCAGACTATATGATTTTGAAGGGATAACTTTCTTTGGCCATGTTATTTTGAGAAGACATGATTGCTTTATTAGTATGCTTGAAGTATTATTGTTTTTATGTCAATATTAAACTTTTGTTTTCAATCTTATGGATCTGAATATTCTTGCCACAATAGAGAGGATTACGTTGATAAATATGTTAGGTAGCATTCCACATCAAAAATTCTGTTTTTATCATTTACCTACTCGAGGACGAGCATGAATTAAGCTTGGGGATGCTTGATACGTCTCCAACGTATCTATAAATTTTTATTGTTCCATGCTTTTATATTTTCCATGTTGGATGTTTTATATGCATTTATATGCTATTTTATATTATTTTTAGGACTAACCTATTAACTTAGAGCCCAGTGTTAGTTTCTGTTTTTTCCCTTGTTTTTGAGTTTTACAGAAAGGGAATACCAAACGGAGTCCAAACGAGCTGAAAATTTATGGTGATTTTTTATGGAGCAGAACAAGCCCTCGAAGCAAAAGAGTTGGGCCAGAAGAGTCCCGAGTCATCCACAAGGGTGGAGCAAACCCCCCTAGGGCGCGCCCCCTGTCTTGTCATTGACTCGTGGACCCCCCTGACGTGAAACCGACGCAAAAAATTCCTATAAATCCAAAAAACCCCAGAAAGAAACCTAGATCGGGAGTTCCACCGTCGCAAGCCTATGTAGCCACGAAAAAACAATCTGGAGCCACCGTGCCAGAGGGGGAAACCATCACTGGTGGCATCTTCATTACCCGGCGCTCTCCATGACGAGGAGGGAGTAGTTCACCCTCGAGGCTGAGGGTATGTACCAGTAGCTATGTGTTTGATCTCTCTCTCTCTCTCTCTCTCGTGTTCTTGATATGGCATGATCTTGATGTACCGCGAACTTTGCTACTATAGTTGAATCATATGGTGTTTCTCCCCCTCTACCTTCTTGTGATGAATTGAGTTTTACCTTTGAGGTTTCAATATTATCACATTGAATACTATTATGGATTTGAGAACGCTTGATGTATGTCTTGCGTGGGATACCCGTGGTGACAATGGGGTATTCTATTGATTCACTTAATGTATGTTTTGGCACTCAACTCGCGGATTCCCGAGGTGACATTGGGGTAATCTATGCATAGGGGTTGATGCACATTTTCGTCCTTGTTTCTCCTGTAGGAATCTTGGGGCACTCTTTGAGGTTCTTTATGTCTGATTGAATATTATGAATCAGAAGATGTTTGATGCATATCGTATAATTGACCCACGGATACTTGTGGTGAAATTGGAGTATCTAGGTGACATTAGGGTTGATTGATATGTGTCATATGGTGTTATTTTAGTACAAACTCTAGGGCTGTTTGTGACACTTATAGGAATAGCTCAATGGATTGATCAAAAAGAATAACTTTGAGGTGGTTTCATACCCTACAATCAATTTCATCTTATGTTCTCCGCGATAGGAACTTTGGAGTGACTTTTCTTGCACGTTGAGGGATTGCCATATGATCTAATTATGTTATCATTGTTGAGAGAACTTGCACTAGTGAAAGTATGAACCCTAGGCCTTATTTCCAAGCATTGAAATACCGTTTTCAGTCACTTTTGTTACTTGCTACCTTGCTGTTTTTATATTTTCAGATTACAAAAACCTATATCTACTATTCATATTGCACTTGTATCACCATCTCTTCGCCGAACTAGTGCACCTATAAAATTAACCATTGTATTGGGTGTGTTGGGGACTGATGTCTGCTAGAACTACATAAGTATTTCCCCAAAGAGGAAGGGATGATGCTGTATAGCGACGGTAGGTATTTCCCTCAGTGATGAAACCAAGGTTATCGAACCAGTAGGAGAACCTCCTCACACCACGTAAACAACACCTGCACATAAATAACAAATACTCGCAACCCGACGTGTTAAAGGGGTTGTCAATCCCTTTCGGGTACGAAGCCTCAAGATAGGCAAATAACGTGAGCTAAAAGTGGTAGATAGGATAAATAGATCGTAGAACAAATAAATTGCAGCAAGGTATTTTGGTATTTTTGGTTTAATAGATCTGAAAATAAATGCAAAGAAAAATAGATCGCAAAGGCAAATATGATGAAAAGAAACCCGGGGGCCGTAGGTTTCAATAGTGGCTTCTCTCGAAAAAATAGTAAATGGTGGGAAAACAATTACTGTTGGGCAATTGATAGAACTTTAAATAATCACGATGATATCCAAGCAATTATCATTATATAGGCATCACATCCAGGATTAGTAGACCAATTCCTGCCTGCATCTACTACTATTACTCCACACATCGACCACTATCGAGCATGCATCTAGTGTATTAAGTTCATGGAGAAACGGAGTAATGCAATAAGAATGATGACATGATGTAGACAAGATCTATTTATGTAGAAATAGACCCCATCATGTTATCCTTAATAGCAACGATACATACGTGTCGTTTCCCTTTCTGTCACTGGAATCAAGCACCGTAAGATCGAACCCATCACAAAGCACCTCTTCCCATTGCAATATAAATAGATCAAGTTGGTCAAACTAAACCCAAATATTGGAGAATAAATACGAGGCTATAATCAATCATGCATATAAGAGATCAAAGAAGACTCAAATAACTTTCATGGATAAAAATATAGATATGATCATAAACTCAAAGTTCATCAGATCCCAACAAACACACCGCAAAAAAGACTTACATCATATGGATCTCCAAGAGACCATTGTATTGATAATCAAGAGAGGGAGAGAGGAAGCCCTCTAGCTACTTACTACGGACCCGAAGGTCTACAGAGAACTACTCATGCATCATCGGAGAGGCACCAATGGAAGTGGTGAACCCCTCTGTGATGGTGTCTAGATTGGATCTGGTGTTTGTGGACTCTGCGACGGCTGGAATTGATTTTCATCGACTCCCCTAGGGTTTCTAGAATATTGGAGTATTTATAGAGCAAAGAGGCGGTTCAGGGGGCACCCGAGGTGGGCACAACCCACCTGGGCGCTCCTGGGCCTCTAGGCGCGCCCTGGTGGGTTGTGCTCCCCTCGGAGCACCCCCAGGTGCTTTCCTGGCCCACTGGATGTCTTCTGGCCCAAAAATCCTCAAGAAGTTTCGCTGCGTTTGGACTCCCTTCGATATTGATTTCCTGCGATGTAAAAAACATGTAGGAAACAGTAACTGGAATAGGTTAGTACCAAAAAATGATATAAAATGGCTATAAAATGATTGTAGAACATCCAAGAATGATCATATAACAGCATGGAACAATAAAAAATTATAGATACGTTGGAGAAAAATCAGCATCCGCAAGCTTAATTCATGTTCGTCCTTGGGTATGTAAATGATAAAAATAGAATTTTTGATGTGGAATGCTACCTAACATGTTCATCACATTTCTTTTCTTTATAGCATGGACATTTGGACTTTTATTTGATTCAAAGCAATAGTCTAGTTTTGACATGAACACTTTAATACTGAAGCATACCAACAAGCAACCATGTATTTCAAAATATCAACACTAAAGCAAGTTATCCCTAGCCCATTATGCTCAAATCATTGATCCATTCATGAAACACACTCGAATATTAACTACACCCAATGCTCAAATACGATAATAGTGCCCCTTAGTTGGTGCTTTATAAGAGAAGATGGAGACTCAAATTCAAAAATAAAAATTGCATAAGTAAAAGAAAGGCCCTTCTTGGAGGGAAGTAGGGATTTGTAGAGGTGCCAGAGCTCAAAGCTTAAATTGAGAGATAAAAACATTTTGGGAGGCATACTTTTCCCACCAACAAAAACCACTTAGAGCTCCCAACACTTTCCATGCTACATACATCATAGGCGGTTCTCAAGCAGAAAATAAAGTTTATTCCTTTTTCCACCATTACTTTCACTTTCCATGGCTAGCTGAATCCACAGTTGCCCTCCATACCAACACTTTCCAAGGAATTTATTATTTGACAACATAAAGTAAATTCATTTTTCATTCAGGACTGGGCATCCCTAATACCTTTTTCGTACTCCCGTGCAATGACAAGTAAATAAACACTCATCGTGAGAATAACATATTTAGCATGGAAAATATTGTCCACCCCTCACCGCCTCGCGAGCGGTAGAGCACACAAAAGAGAAATTTATTTTGAAAATTATAGATGGCACATGCAAATTTGCTTAGAACGACATGGAAATACCGCATATAGGTAGGTATAGTGGACTCATATGGCAAACTGGTTTAAAGGGTTTTGGATGCACAAGTAGTGATCATACTAAGTGCAAAATGAAGGCTAGAAAAAAATTGAGAAGCGACCAACCAAAAAGGTAAAAATCTCGTACCCAAGCATTAAGCATAAGTAACACCAAATAATGCACCATAAGTAGGATATAAATTTTGTTGCATAATTATTGACTTTCGTGCTTGCATAGGGAATCACAAACCTTAACATCAATATCTATAGAGATACTAAGCTCCCATGATTTAAAGCGCTCTCGTTCTTCGGGGGTTGTGGGGTCGTTGGGACCCACATGTAAGAGGTTGTTTGTTGCTTAGTTTTATTTCTCTTTCTCTCTTTAGTATTTTACATATTTTAATTCATGAGAGCTTATTAAAATTTATGAACATTAAAAACATTTTTTTTTGCATTTTTAGCTTCATTAATATTTATTACATTCACGGATATTTCTTAAAGTTCACGATAATTTTTGAAGTTTGTGAACATTTTTTAAGTTTGAGTACTTATTTAATTTGCAAACATTTTTTCAAATCCATGAATATATTTTAAATTCATGAACATTTCATAAAATTCATGGTTTTGTAAATTCCCAATATTTTTTAAAATCCTTCAAAATAATTTAATTAAACTATTTTGTAATTAAAAAAGATAGTCAATTTTTCTGAGCTAGCAGTGGGCGAGTCGGAAAAAAAGCTAACCGAGTGAGAGGAGTAGGGGCTCAAGCTAAGCAAGCTAGAGCTCGTGGGCCCACCCATGTGAGTGTTATTGCAGCAGTTCCATGATGTAGCATGGAATAATAGCTCCCAAGAAGCTCAAACGACCACCACCAGCTGGCACCGAGACCAAAACATGTAAAAACACCACAATCACACACCAAACTACTCTATTCTCCTCTAGGAACAAATACTATCTCCAACAACAACCTGACATGATATATAAATGATAAAACACCTTCAGAAAATAATTCAAACACAAGTCAACATAAATAGAAACCAAACAAAACAACTGGCCCCAACAATCTACTAAATATAAAAGAATTAATCCCATAAATGAAGAACAGAGTGGCAAAGCGCGCATTAGCCTCTAGTTCTTACTAAAGCACAATTACTCATCAACATGACTCACATATCATATCATCATATCTCTAGGAATCAAGTTTATTTTGTCCAATGATCTTCATGAAAGTTTTTATTATATCCTCCTTGGATATCTATCACTTTGGGACTATTTTCATATGTTGCTTTTGATGAGCTCAAACAAATTTAAGTGAAGAACATGAGCATAATTTTTCTTTCTCTCAAAATAATCTAAGTGAAGCAAGAGAGAATTTCTGAAAATTTTATTAACTCACAAATAAATCTAAGTGAAGCATGAGAGCATTTCTTCAAAAATAACAAAGCACACCATGCTAAAAAAGATATAAGTGAAGTACTAGAGCAAATGCATGGCTCTAAAAATTTAAGTGAAGCATAGGAGCAAGCATAATATAATTTTTGGCTCTCTCAAAAAGGTGTGTCCAGTAAGGATTCAACACTTAAAACAAAAATCAAAACCAGCAAAGACTCATATCATACAAGACGCTCCAAGCAAAACTCATAATATGTGACGAATAAAAATATAGCTTCAAGTAAAATACCGATGGTTGTTAGAAGAAAGCGGGGATGCCACTCGGGGGTATCCCCAAGCTTAGCTGCTTGATACTTCTTGAACATTATCTTGGGGTGCCTCGGGTATCCCAAAGCTTAGCCTTTTGCTAATCCTTGTTCCTTCATCCAACGTAAGATCACCCAAAACTTGAAAATTTTAATCACACAAAACTCAACAAAACCTTTGTGAGATCCGTTAGTATAAGAAAGCAAACCACTACTATAAGTAGTGTTGCAAATCTATTCATATTTTTTGCATTATATCTACTGTATTGCAACTTTTGTATGGCAAAAAATCATCACATAAAACCATAGAATCATCAAAACAAGCACATAATGCAAAGAAAACTGAATCTATGAAAAACAAAACAGTCTGTAGCAATCTGAATATTTCGAATACTTCTATAACTCCAAAAATTCTAAAAAATTTATATTGACGTGAGCAATTTGTCTATTAATATTCTGAAAAAAGAATCAACTCAAAATCAATCTTTTATTAAAAATGAAACATAATCTCGTGAGCGCAAAACTTTATGTATTTTTCAGCAAGATCAAACCAACTTTCACCCAAATCATCCCAAAGGCCTTGCTTGGCACAAACACTAATTTAAACCACACAAACACATCTAACCAGAGGTATAATAGGGTATTTTATTGAAAACAGCAAGAAAACCAATAAGAAAAAAGATACAAGTTGGGTTGCCTCCCAATGAGCGCTATCGTTTTACGCCCCTAGGTAGGCATAACGCATAGGATCTAAGTTTTGTCATCTTTATTTCTAGATCCATAAGATGCACTCATGATTGATTCATATGGTGGCCTAATTCTTTTTCTAGGGAAGTGTTCCATTCCCTTCCTTAGTGGAAATTGAAATTTAATATTGCCTTCTTTCATATCAATCACGACACCAATAGTACGTAAAAACGGTCTACCAAGTATAATTGGACAAGACAGATTGCAATCAGTATCAAGTACAATAAAATCTATGGGCATATAATTCCTATTTTAAAGAATAATAACATCATTAATTCTTCTCATAGGCTTTTTAATAGTAGAATCCTCCAAGTGCAAATTTAAAGAGCATTCTTCAATATTGGTAAGACAAAGCACATCACATAAAGATTTCGGAATTGTAGAAACACTAGCACCCAAGTCACATAAAGCAAAGCACTCGTAATTTTTAATCTTTACTTTGAAGTAGGTTCCCACTCATCATGCAATTTTCTAGGAATTGAAACTTCTATTTCCAACTTTTCTTCAAAAGCTTTCATCATGGCATCAACAATATGTTTAGTAAAAGCTTTATTTTGTTCATAAGCATGGGGTGAATTTATCATGGATTGCAACAAAGAAATATAATCAACCAAAGAGCAACTATCATAATTAAAGTCTTTGTAACCCAAAATAGTGGGCACATCACTAGTTAAAGTCTTGACCTCTTCAAACCCACTTTTATCAATTTTCTCAACAAGATTTTCACCCTCCGAATCAAAAGGATGCCTTCTAACTAAAGTTGACTCTTCTCCAGTCCCTTTTTCATCAACCTTAATTTTACTAAACAAAGAATCAATAGAAGAAACACCAATCATTTTAAGATCTTCATCACTTTTATGAAAGTAATCACTAGAAAACGTCCTTTATAGAAATTCTCTTTTAGCTCTAAGCATAGCGGTTCTTTTCTTACTTCCATCCATAGAAACATAAAGAGATTTAATTGATTCTTCAACTTTAGGCACAAATTTTTTCATCTCGAGAGTTTCTACATCATGAGAAATTCTGTCAATACTTCTAGACATATCATCAACTTTATTCAACTTTTCTTCTATCGAAGTATTGAAAGCTTTTTGAGTATTGATAAATTCTTAAATATTGTTCTCAAGATCAAATGTGTTTCTGTTATTATTATAAGTAAGATTAAATTACCATAATTATTAGAGGACTTGCTAGGAAAAGGCCTAGGATTAAAATTACCTCTATAAGCATTGTTATTGAAATTGTTTTGTGAGATAAAATTCACATCTATGGCATCACTATTTTGCTCAATCAAAGTAGACAAAGGCACATCATTAAATTCAATAGGAGCACTTTTATTAGCAACCAACTTCATAAGAGCATCAACTTTTTCTCTCAAAGAATTTATTTCTTCTACCGAATTGATTTTTTTACTAGTAGGAGCTCTTCCGGTATGCCATTGTGAGTAATTTGCCATAATATTGTCTAGCAATTTAGTAGCTTCACCCAAAGTAATTTCCATAAAATTACCCCCCGCGGCGGAATCTAAAAGATTATGAGAAACAAAATTCAATCCCGCATAAAAAATTTGTATGATCGTCCAAAGATTTAACCCATGAGTTGGGCAATTCCTTAGCATCAATTTCATCCTTTCCCAAGACTGTGCAACATGCTCATGTTCAAGTTGCTTGAAATTCATGATTTGGGTTCTAAGGGAAATAATTTTTGCAGGCAGATAATACTTAGTAATAAAAGCATCCTTGCACTTGTTCCAAGAATTGATATTATTGCGAGGCAAAGAAGGAAACCAAATTTTTTCACGATCTCACAAAGAAAACGGAAATAATTTCAACTTCACAACATCATTGTCCACATCTTTTTTCTTTTGCAGATCGCATAATTCCACGAATGTGTTAAGATGGGACGCGGCATCCTCATTAGGAGTACCGGCAAATTTTCATGAAAATATTCAGTAAAGCAGTATTAATATCACAAGACTCCACACTAGTGGCGGGAGGAGTAATCAAAGTGCTAATAAAATCATTGTTGTTGGTATTTGAGAAATCACACAACTTGGTGTTCTCTTGAGTCATGATGACTTCACAACAAGATTGCGCTCGAAAATAGATCTAACGAGAAAACGGCGAACGAAAAAGAGGGCGAACAAAACAGCAAATTTTTGTGAAGTGGGGAGAGGAAAATGAGAGGCAAATGGAAAATAATGTAAATTGCGAGGGGATGGTTGATGTTGAAGATCCTCCCCGGCAATGGCGCAAGAAATTCCTTTTGATGTCTGCTATAACTACGTCGGTATTTCCCCAAAGAGGAAGGGATGATGCAGTATATCGACGGTAGGTATTTCCCGGGCGATTAGGGTTTGGCGGACTTGACGGCGCCTGCAGATCGGATCGGCGGGGTGAACCAGAGTTCCGCCAGACGGGGGATGGCGACACCATCCGGAAGCAGCGGCGGGGCGGCGGGGGAGACGTTGTCGCCCAGGACAGCTAGGGCATGCCTGGAGGAACAACTTGGGAAGCTCGACATCTCTCAGGAAGAGGCGACGCCCCTGGTGCTCGGTGATTGCATTGAGGGGGCGCCGGAGAAGTGGATGGTCATGGGGAAGATATTGCATCGCAACATATGGCATATCCAGACCATCATGAACGCCCTTCGACCCGCATGGGGGAACCCTAAGGGTCTATCCTTCCGCTTAGTAGGAGAAAACACCTTCGTTGCTGAGTTTGCAACGAAGCGTGTCAGAGATCGTGTATGGGGCGGCTCCCCATGGCACATCAACAAGAACGCGATCTTGGTGTTAGAATTTGATGAGTGCATGTGCCCATCGGAACTCAAGTTCGACAAACTAAAAGATTGGGCCCGTGTTGTTAATCTTCCTTTCAATCTGCGGGATGATTCATGGTGCA